>NC_088403.1:40412227-40712227 GCF_034236695.1 Oncorhynchus nerka
TTTAAAGAAAGAAATAAGCAAACACATTTGGTGTTCACCAAAAGGCATGTGGGAGACTCCCTAAACATATGGAAGAAGGTACTTTGGTCAGATGAGACTAAAATTGAGCTATTTGACCATCAAGGAAAACGCTATGTCTGGCGCAAACCCAACACCTCTTATCACCCAGAGAACCCCATCCCCACAGTGAAGCATGGTGGTGGCAGCATCATGCTGGGGGGGATGTTTTTCCATCGGCAGGGACTGGGAAACTGGTCAGAATTGAAGGAATGATGAATGGTGCTAAATACAGGGAAATTCTTGAGGGAAACCTGTTTCAGTCTTCCAGAGATTTGAGACTGGGACTGAGGTTCACCTTCCAGCAGGACAATGACCCTAAGCATACTGCTAAAGCAACACTCGAGTAGTTTTAGGGGTAACATTTAAATGTCTTGGAATGGCCCAGTCAAAGCCCAGACTTCAATCCAATTAAGAATCTGTGGTATGACTTAAAGATTGCTGTACACCAGCGGAACCCATGCAACTTGAAGGAGCTGGAGCAGTTTTGCCTTAAAGAATGGGCAAAAATCCCAGTGGCTAGATTTGCCAAGTTTATAGAGACTTACAGCAAAATTACTGCATAAATAGGGGGGATAAATAGTTGTGCACGCTCAAGTTCAGTTTTTGTGTCTTATGACTTGTTTGTTTCAGAAGAACAAATATTTTGCATCTTCAAAGTGGTAGGCATGTTGTGTAAATCAAACGATACAAACCCCCCTCAAAATCAATTTTAATTCCAGGTTGTGAAGGCAACAAAATAGGAAAAATACCAATACCACTGTGTGTATTAATACATGTGTGAATTGGAAATGTGTTTTTGTATATCCCAACTCTTCTTGGGACAACCTTGGAGAGTGGGGTCAATGCAAGGGTCAGCCATTATCAATGGCAACCTTGGAGAAATTAGAGTTAAGTGCCTTGCTAAAGGATACGTCGGCAGATTTGTCACCTTGTCGGTTTGGGGATTCAAACAAGCTACCTTAACCAGCCCAATGCTCTAAACGCTAGGCTACCTGCCGCCCTTATACAGTATACTTCAATGTCAAATGTGTTTACCTGAGAGTACATGTAGTAACGCCCATCCTGGGGCACACGCAGCCTCCCATCGGCTAAGGTCATGTTGTGAAGGTGGGCTCCGAAGCTCTGATTGGTCCACGAGCGGACTGGGTGGCGACATGATTGGTGGAGGTCGGGCTGGGGGGTGGGATACATGGGAGACCCTGTCGGATAGAGAGTGCGCAAGAGAGAGAGAGAGCGAGGAAAGGAGAAAAATGGGCATCAGCGGGCACAGAAAACAACACGAAGTGAGGGTGAAAGGGAGGGAGAGGCAGAAAATAAGTGAGTATAGGAGGAGTAACCAAACAGACAAGTAATATTCCTGCAGGAAAATCTATATCAGATAAGTGTGTATATGTCCCAAATGGCACACTATTCCCTATTATGTTCTATTGGCCCTTTATAAGGTACACCTATTTATTAATTTGCCTCCAGAACAGCCTGAATTCGTCATGGCATGGATTCTACAAAGTGTAGTTCAAACGTTACTCAATTGGTATCAAGGGACCTAACATGTCCCAGGAAAACATTCCCCGCACCATTACACCACTGCCACCAACCTGTACCATTAAAACCAGCCAGGATGGGACCATGAACTCATGCTGCTTACACCAAATCCTGACTCTGCCATCAGCATGACACAACAGGAACCGGGATTCATCGCCTCCTAAATTGTCTAGCGTTGGTGATCGCGTACCCACTGAAACAGCTTCTTCTTGTTTTTAGCGGATAAAAGTGGAACTCGGTGGTCGTCTGCTGCAATAGTCCATCCGTGACAAGGACCGACGGAGTTGTGCGTTCCGAGATGCCGTTCTGCAAACCACTGTTGTACTGCACCGTTACTTGCCTGTTTGTGGCCCGCCTGTTAGCTTGCATGATTCATGCCATTCTTCTTCGATCTCTCTAATCAATGAGCTGTTTTCACCAACACGACTGCCACTGACTGGATGTTTTTTTTCCAGACCCCTCGACTTTTCCCAAATTTTATTATGGTACAGCCTTATTATAAAATGGATTCATTTGACCCCCCTTATCAATCTGCACACAATAGCCAATAATGAAATAGGGAAAACAGACATTTTTGCAAATGTATTAAAAATTTAAAACAGAAGTGTCTTATTAACACAAGTATTCAGACCCTTTGCTATGAGACTCGAAATGGAGCTCAGATGCATCCTGTTTCCATTGATCATCCTTGAGATGTTTCTACAACTTGATTGGAGCCCACCTGTGGTAATTAAATTGATTGGACATGAGTTGGAAAGGCACACAGCTGTCTGTATAAGGTCCCACAGGTCCCGCAAAAACCAAGCCATGATTTCGAAGGAATTGTCCAAAGAGCTTCGAGATAGGATTGTGTTTTTGATTTGCCATTATGTGGTATTGTTTGTAGATTGATGAGGAAAACAAATATTTAATACATTTTAGAATAAGCCTGTAATGTAACAAAATGTGGAAAAAGTCAAGGGCTCTGAATACTTTCCGAATGCACTGAATAGGGTGCCATTTGGGATGCAAGATGTCTTTCATTTGAACAAACTGATTCCTAATGTTCCTATTAGTTAAACCACACAAACGAGCTTGCATGGATGCACACACAAACACACACACACACACACACTCATAGCGCTAGGCGATGAGGTAAAACACATAGCCCTTTGAAGTGTGTGTAAGTGTGCATGCACGCCTGCATGCGTGCGTACATGCATGTGTACATTCCTGTAATGTCACCCAGGGTTTCTTGGCTGGTCTGGAATGGACTTCCTTATTGCCTTACAAGAAGAGCCAGGAGTTTTGCCAAGACAGGAGACCTTCCAGATCAGGATAAACTTCTGGCACTCATAAGGAATTAAAGTGACTTATTTCCTTATGAGAAAAGTTGACTCCCTCTTCCTCCTCCCTACTGACTGTTTTTTATATTTTTTATATAACCTTTATGTAACTAGGCAAGTCAGTTAAGAACAAATTCTTATTTACAATGACGGCCTAGGAACAGTGAGTTAACTGCCTTGTTCAGGGGCAGAACGACAGATTTTTACCTTGTCAGCTCAGGGATTCAGTCTAGAATACTTTCGGTTAATGGCCCAATGCTCTAACCACTAGGCTACCTGCTGCCCCTGTTGACTAACAAAGAGACAGGCCTTGGCCTGGATGGCTAGCAAAGAGAGAGAGAGAGAGCGTGAGAGCAGGAGCGAGAGAGAAAGGGGAACCATGCCCTTAGTGCCCTGAAGAGCAGTAATTGCTGCTAAGGGGAGGACGGCTTATAATAATTGCAGGAATGGAGTAAATGGAATGGTACTATATCAACCATGTGTTTGATACCATTCCATTTACTCCATTCCAGACATTATGAGTTGTCCTCCCCTCAGCAGCCTCCACTGCTTTAGAGCTGATGGTAATAACACCAGAAACGCAGGCCAAACCAGACTACAACCTGCTGTAGCATTTCAAATAATTCCCCATAAATAGCATAATATTTGAAAGCATTTTCATTACATTACATTTACATTTACATTTAAGTCATTTAGCAGACGCTCTTATCCAGAGCGACTTACAAATTGGTGCTTTCACCTTATGACATCCAGTGGAACAGCCACTTTACAATAGTGCATCTAGGTCTTTTAAGGGGGGGGGGGGGGGGGGAGAGAAGGATTACTTTATCCTATCCTAGGTATTCCTTAAAGAGGTGGGGTTTCAGGTGTCTCCGGAAGGTGGTGATTGACTCCGCTGTCCTGGCTGTGAGGGAGTTTGTTCCACCATTGGGGGGCCAGAGCAGCGAACAGTTTTGACTGGGCTGAGCGGGAACTGTACTTCCCCTAAGTAATTTTCAATTACTTATTTCAAATGCTATTTCTAAATACCTGGGTAAATGCTTTGGAGTGTATCTGAGTATTTTCAAATACTTTCCAATTGCATTTCCAAATATATTAAAAAAATATTAAACTAGTTGTCTTTTCAAACAACAAATATCTAAATTACAAATGTAAAACCTTAAATAGTATTTGAACCCAGGTCTGGTATACACTAGCACAGACAGAGAGACACACACACTCTCACCTTGAGTGCTGCTGTCTCTGAGGGTCAGGTGGGCTGACGGCCGCTGGGGCACAGAGGTAGCGAACTTTGACCCCGAAGTGTTGAAGGTGTGAGGTAACGTTCTCGCTTCTGACAGAGACGCATAAACATGACATCATCATCATCATTACCATCATCACCACCACTCACAAGGTCATGACCGATAAAGACAAAATGTAGTTCCAGATTCAACACCACAATAGGGGGTATACATGTACTGTGTGTATAGATAGATTTGTCATTGTTTTTTAGTCAGACAATAGGTCATGGAGGTAGAGTATGATAGGGGATAGGTATTCGGTTGATAGAGTTTTAATTGTTGTCATTGTTACTGAGTGTCACACAACAGTCATACAGACAGGTACAGTATTTTAGAGATTGACTCACCTTGAAACGTCTGCTTTGAGATTATGTTCTCTGTCACCTATAAAATTAAGATAAAGATGTTGTATGAGAACAGGTGGCATTGGTGCTGGCAGAGACTAGATCAGCATCATTATCTTTATGATAGAAGCTTCCAAAACAACAGGTTACTCAAAGTATAGACATCGAAAGTAAAAAAAACAAAACACACAACCAACATCATCATTATCGTCATCTTCATCACTATCAGTCGCGTGCTGTGGTTTAGTTTCTTCCTTATGCCATTTCTCTGGCATGTACTGTAGTCTTGACTTACTCAAAGTTAAGACACTAATACAGTCAAGCTTTCATTAAATAACACACTCCATCTCGCTCTCTTTCACTCCTTCTCAAATCCCTTACTCCTTTGACGGTGGTTTGGTGGGTACGTGGGAAAGATAAACAAAATAAAAAGATCCAACAAGAGATATCACTTATTTGTTGGGCAGAGTGTGTTTGTGGGTTAGATTCAAGATGCATTGCTTAAGTTCTGCTATGGGCATATAGACATTGTAGGAAAACGTATCAGGAAAGCCAATGTGATGGTATTTACACAATGACTGTAGGCAGAGGAAAGACGGATATAGACATTGTAGGAGAACATAGCAGGAAAGCCAGTGTGATGGTATTTACACAATACATGCTGACAATTGGCAGCAACAACCAGTGATATTTCAAACTGTACTCTGTACTTTATGTGTACAGTATGTGTATATAGCCTTGTTATTGTGTTACTACATTTTTACTTTAGTTTATTTGGTAAATATTTTCTTAACTCTTCTTGAACTGCACTGTTGGTTAAGCGCTTGTAAGCAAGCATTTCAAGGTAAGTTCGGTGCAGTTGACAAATAAAGTTAAATAAAGTTGACAAATAAAGTTTGAGTTGATAGAAAGACTCTCTGTCTGTCCGTCTATGTACACTACCATTCAAAACTTTTGGGTCACTTAGAAATGTCTTTGTTTTTGAAAGAAAAACATTTTTTTGTCCATTTAAATAACATCAAATTGATCAGAAATACAGTGCAGACATTGTTAATGTTGACATTGTAGCTGGAAACGGCAGATTTTTTATGGAATATCTACGTAGGTGCACAGAGGCCCATTATCAGAAACCACCACCCCTGTGTTCCAATGGCACGTTGTGTTAGCTAATCCAAGTGTATCATTTTAAAAGGCTAATTGATCATTAGAAAACCTTTTTGCAATTGTTAGCACAGCTGAAAACTGTTGTTCTGATTCAAGAAGCAATACAACTGGCTGGTTTAGACTGGTTGAGTATCTGGAGCATCAGCATTTGTGGATTCGATTACAGGCTTAAAATGGCCAGAAACAAAAAATTCTTCTGAAACTCGTCAGTCTTTACTTGTTCTGAGAAATGAAGGCTACTCCATGCGAGAAATTGCCTAGAAACTGAAGATCTCATACAATACTGTGCACTGCTCCCTTCACAGAACAGCGCAAACTGGCCCTAACCAGAATACAAAGAGGAGTAGGAGGCCACGCTGCACAACTGAGCAAGAGGACAAGTACATTAGAGTGTCTAGTTTGAGAAACAGACGCCTCACAAGTCCTCAACTGGCAGCTTCATTAAATAGTACCCGCAAAACACCAGTCTCAACGTCAACAGTGAAGAGGTGACTCCGGGATGCTGGCCTTCTAGGCAGAGTTCATCTATCCAGTGTCTGTGTTCTTTTGCCCATCTTATTATTTTCTCTTTATTGGCCAGTCTGAGATATGGCTTTTTCTTTGCAACTCTGCCTAGAAGGCCAGTATCCATGAGTCGCCTCTTCACTGTTGACGTTGAGACTGGTGTTTTGCGGGTAGAACAAACAGGACAATGACCCCAAGCATATAACCAAAGCAATGTTGGAATGGCTTCAGAACAATGTGATAGTTCCATGAAACATGGGACCAACACTTTACATGTTGCGTTTATATTTTTCTTCAGCGTATGTTGGTTCAGCTATATGCCCAAATGTTGACCAAACTCACAATCCTATTGCAACTGGTTACCTTACAGTTGTACGTTGAATCAACTTCAAAGCTATTTTGTTGAGAAAACTCACAATCCTATTGCTGCTGGTTGCTTTACAATTGTACATTGATAACATCTTATTTTACAGTGCACGCACACATACACAAAACACACACGCACCAGACAATTGCTTTCACACTGCAGTTTTGGTTTATAGCACGAAGAGCTGTGTTCTAAATGTGACCAGGGTTAAAGTTTGAGCACCGACTGCAACCATAAGAGTAAAACCACCAGCTGCAATAACAACAACAAACAAACTAAGTCTTCAACCTTTCACCCTTTTTAGAGGCCCTAGTACAGTACAGACCCTGTAGAGAAAGAACTGAGACACAGGGTCCTGATTCACTTAAATGGATAGTGCAAGATTTTCAGATGAACTCGGATACCATTTTTATATCTCTGCGTCCAGCATAAAGGAAGTTAAACTTAGTTTCGCGAGCCAATGCTACCTAGCGTTAGCGCAATGACTGGAGATCTCTGGATGCAGACCTAAAAATGGTATCCACAAGTTCATCTGACTAGGGAAGTAGACAGAAGGCTTAATTTCCAAAATCTTGACCTATCCCTTTAAAGTTCTTAAGAACGAATTTGAAAAAGTTCTTAAAATGATTCTGCACAGAGCCTTATTGGGGTCAGTAATCAATGCGACTCAAACTAGGAGTGCTGATCTAGGATCAATCCCCCACCCCATGTAATCTTATTAATCTTAATAATTACAATCTATGAAGGCCAAACTGATCCTAGATCAGCAGAACTACACCGTCATGCTTTGTGAATATTGCCACTGATATCAGAAAGAGCTGATAAACAGGGTCTTGAGTCACTAAACATTTTTAAGGACTAATTTGAGAAAGTTCTTACGATTTTGCAGATTTGCATGTACCTCATAACTTCCTTAAGAACTTATTTGCGTTTTTGTTGTTATGAAGCTTCTTGGATTTTTTTCTCTAGAAGGTTTTACTGAATCCATGCCCTCGTTATTCACTGGAAAAGCTAGTGAAAAGTGAAGAAGGAAAGAGGGAAAACAATGGGAGAGGGAAAGACAAGTATGCACATGAACAAGTATTACTACTCTGGGAGCTTAGCAGAAGATGGAAACCCAATCCCTTAATATGTGTGTGTGGTGCAGGTCTGGGCCAGTCTAAACTCTCCATAGCTCTGTGGCACAGAAAGGGAAACGTATCTTGCCATAATCTACTCAAAACAGTTTGTTTCTCAGTTCCTTCTGCAGGGCTGATGATAAATATGTAACTTATATCTCATTTAAGAGACAGATATAGAAATATGGTAGATAGAATGAACATGGTCTGAGTGATATACAGATCTAGAGCTATGGAACGGACAGGGAACCTTATCTAGGTCTGATCTAATCTAAGAAGTTACTGTTTTCCCGTTCTTTCAGCAGGAGTTAATAACATTAATAAGTAACGTATACCTCCTTTAAGACACAGTTCTAGAAATACAGTAGACGGTCACAGTCTGAGTGATATACAGATCTGAGCTAGAGGTCTTACAGTGGGTGAATCTTATCTAGTACTAATATACTCTAAGAAGTTACCGTTTCTGTCTTTCAGCAGGGTCAATGATGTAATAAGTAATTTATACCCTCCTATAGGTATAGAATAGAAATCTAGTAGATTGTATTTGTATTTATTATGGATTCCCATGCTGCCAAGGCAGCAGCTACTCTTAATTGGGTCCGGCAAAATTAAGGCAGTTATACAATTTTAAAATCATTAAATACATTCAGAACAGATTTCACAACACACAAAGTGTGTTTCCTCTGGCCCCTACTCCACTATCACATATCTACAACACAAAATCCATGTGTACTTGTGTATAGTGCGTCTGTTATCATGTTGCTTCACAGTCCCCGCTGTTCAATAAGGTGTATTTTTATCTGTTTAAAAACAAATCTGATTCTACTGCTTGCATGAGTTACTTGATGTGGAAAAGAGTTCCATGTAGTCATGGCTATATGGAATACTGTGCTCCTCCCATAGTTTGTTCTGGACTGTGAAGAGACCTCTGGTGTCATGTCTTGTGGGGTATGCATGGGTGTCTGAGCTGTGTGCCAGTGGTTTAAAATGACAGCTCGGTGATTTCAACATGTCTCACAAATACAAGCAGTGATAAAGTCACTTTGAGCCAGGAGAGATTGACGTGCATATTACTAATGTTTGCTCTCTGTGTACATCCTAGGGCTATCTGAGCCAATTGTAATTTTTTAAAGTCCCTCCTTGTGGCACCTTTTATTTTAATTTTTTTCACCTTTATTTAACCAGGTAGGCCAATTGAGAACAAGTTCTCATTTACAACCGCGACCTGGCCAAGACAAAGCAAAGCATTGCGACAAAAACAACACAGAGTTACACATAAACAAACGTACAGTTAATAACACTATAGAAAATCTTTATACAGTGTGTGCAAATTAAGTAAAGAGGTAAGGTAATAAATAGGCCAAAAGTGTCAAAGTAATTACAATTTAGCAATTTACACTGGAGTGATATATGTGCAGATGAGGATATGCACGTAGAAATACTGGTGTGCAAATGAGCAGAAAAACAAACAAATATGGGGATGAGGTAGGTAGTTGGTTGGATAGGCTATTTACAGATGGGCTGTGTACAGCTGCCGCGATCGGTAAGCTGGTCTGACAGCTGACGCTTAAAGTTAGGGAGCGAGAAATAAGCCACCAACATCAGTGATTTTTGCAATTCGTTTCAGTCATTGGCAGAAGAGAACTGGAAGGAAAGGTGGACAAAGAGTTGTTGGCTTTGGGGATGACCAGTGAAATATACCTGCTGGAGTGCATGCTACAGGTGGGTGTTGCTATGGTGACCAGTGAGCTGAGATAAGGCGGAGCTTTACCTAGCAAAGACTTATAGATGACTTGGAGCCAGTGGGATTGGCAACGAATATGCAGCGAGAAGTCAAGGATCGGTAGGATAGTCAGTTTTACGGGGTTATGTTAGGCAGCATGAGTGAAGGAGGCTTTGTTGCGAAATAGGAAGTCGATTGAGATTTGACTTTGGATTAATGTGAGTCTGGAAGGAACGTTTACAGTCTAGCCAGATACCTAGGTATTTATAGTTGTCCACATATTCAAAGTCAGATCCGTCCAGAGTAGTGATGCCAGTCGGGCAGGAGGGTGCGGGCAGCGACTGGTTGAAGAGCATGCATTTAGTTTTACTAGCATTTAAGAGCAGTTGAAGGCCACGGAAGGACTGTTGTATGGCATTGAACCTCATCTGGAGGTTTGTTAACACAGTGTCCATAGAAGGGCCAGAAGTATACAGAATGGTGTTGTCTGCATAGAGGTGAATCAAAGAATCTCCAGCAGCCAGAGCATCATTGATGTATACAGAGAAACGTGTCGGCCCGAGAATTGAACCCTGTGGTACCCCCATAGAGATGGCCAGAGGTCCAGACAACAGGCCCTCCGATTCGACACACTAAACTCTATCTGAGAAGTAGTTAGTGAACCAGGCAAGGCAGTCATTTGAGAAACCAAGGCTGTTGAGTGTGCCGATAAGAATGTGGTGATTGACAGAGTCGAAGGCCTTGACCAGGTCGACGAAGACAGCTGCACAGACCTGTATTTTATCGATGGAGGTTATGATATCGTTTAGGACCTTGAGCGTGGCTGAGGTGCACCCGTGACCAGTTCGGAAACCAGATTGCAGAGAATTCGAAATGGTCAGTGATCTGTTTGTTCACTTGGCTTTCGAAGACTTTATAAAGGCAGGGCAGGAAGGATATAGGTATGTAACAGTTTGGGTCTAGAGTGTCTCCTCCTTTGAAGAGGGGGATGGCCGCGGCCGCTTTCCAATCTTTAGGAATCTCAGATGATACGAAAGAGAGGTTGAACAGACTAGTAAAAGGGGTTGCAACGATGGCGACGGATCATTTTAGGAAGAGAGGGTACAAATTGTCTAGCCCAGCTGATTTGTAGGGATCCAGATTTTGCATCTCTTTCAGAACATCAGCTGTCTGGATTTGGGTGAAGGAGAAGCCGGGGGGCTTGGGCCAGTTGCTGAGAGGGGTGCAGAGCTGTTGGCCAGAGTTGGAGTAGCCAGGTGGAAAGCATGGCCAGCCGTAGAGAAATGCTTATTGAAATTCTCGATTATCGTCGATTTATCAGTGGTGACCGTGTTTCCTAGTCTCAGTGCAGTGGGCAGCTGGGAGGAGGTACTCTTATTCTCCATTGACTTTACAGTGTCCAAAAGCATTTTGGAATTAGTGCTGCAGGATGCACATTTCTGTTTGAAAAAGCTAGCCTTTGTGTATTGGTTTCTGACTTCCCTGAAAAGTTGCATATTGCTGGGAATATTCGAAGCTAGTGCAGTACACCACAGGGTGTTTTTGTGCTGGTCAAGGGTAGTCAAGTCTGGAGTGAACCAAGTGCTATATCTGTTCTTAGTTCTACATTTTTTGAAAGGGGCATGCTTATTTCTGATGGTGAGGAAAGCACTTTTAAAGAAGAACCAGGCAGCCTATACTGACGGGGTGAGGTCAATATCCTTCCAGGATACCTGGGCTAGGTCGATTAGGCCTGCTCGCAGAAGTGTTTTAGGGAGCATTTGACAGTGATGAGGGATGGTCGTTTGACTGCGGACCCATAAAGGACGCAGGCAATGAGATAGTGATCCTGGTTGAAAACAGTAGAGGTGTAGTTGGTCAGGATGATATCTATGAGGGTGCCCATGTTTACGGATTTGGGGTTGTACCTGGTAGGTTCCTTGATAATTTGTGTGAGATTGAGGGCATCTAGCTTAGATTGTAGGATGGCCAGGGTGTTAAGCATATCCCAATTTAGGTCACCTAGCAGTACGAATTCTGACGATAGATGGGGGGGGCAATCAATTCACATATGGTGTCCAGGGCACAGCTGGGAGCTTAGGGGGGTCTATAACAAGCGGCAACAAGGAGGGACTTATTTCTGGAGAGATGGATCTTTAAAAGTAGAAGCTCGAACTGTTTGGGCATAGACCTGGATAGTATGACAGAACTCTGCAGGCTCTCTCTACAGTAGATTGCAATTCGCCCCTTTAGCAGTTCTGTCTTGACGGAAAATGTAATTGGGGATGGAAATTTTTTGGTGGCCTTCCTAAGCCAGGATTTAGACATGGCTAAGACATCAGGGTTGGTGGAGTGTGCTAAAGCAGCGAATAAAGCAAACTTAGGGATGATGCTTCTGATGTTAACATGCATGAACCCAAAGCTTTTACAGTTGCAGAAGTAAAAAAATGAGAGCGTCCGGGGAGACACAGGGCCTGGGTTAACCTCTACATCACCAGAGGAACAGAGGAGGAGTAGGATGAGGGTACGGCTAAATGCTATAAGAACTGGTCGTCTAGTGCTTTGGGAACAGAGAATAAAAGGAGCAGATTTCTGGGCGTGGTAGGATAGATTCAGGGCATAGTGTACAGAGAAGGGTATGGTAGGGTGCGAGTACAGTGTGGGTAAACCTAGGCATTGAGTGACGATGAGAGAGGTTGCATCTCTGGAGGCTCCAGTTAAGCTACAGTACAGTAGTCCAGGTGTGCCATAACTAGGGCCTGTAGGACCTGCCTTGTTTATAGTGCTGTTAAGAAGGTAGAGTAGTGCTTTATTATGGACAGACTTCTCCCAATCTTAGTTACTGTTATAACAATATGTTGTGACCATGTCATTTTACAATCCAGGGTTACTCCAAGCAGTTTAGTAACCTCAACTTGCTCAATTTCCACATTATTTATTAAGAGATTTAGGGTTTTGTGAATGATTTGTCCCACATACAATGCTTTTAGTTTTTGAAATATTTAGGACTAACATTCCTTGCCACCCATTCTGAAACTAACTGCAGCTCTTTAAGTGTTGCAGTCATTTCAGTCGCTGTAGTAGCTGATGTGTATAGTCATCCGCATACATAGACACACTGGCATCACTCAAAGTGGCATGTTGTTAGTAAAAATTGAGTTTGATCCTTTCAAAACAACCACCTTGTTCACAAACACAGAATCATTCACAGCCTAAATATCTAAAATCCATTCTATAATTTTTTCTATGATCTCAGACAAACAACATGGCATCGACCTCGATTGTGACTTGTTCTCTCTGTAGGGCACTGTGGAGCAACCACAGACATAGATTTTATGCCAGACATCCAATCTCATGATAACCCCTATACTGGAGTTTCCAGTCCTCTATATGCTTCACCTGCATTCATGGGCCAGGGAGGGGCAAAACGGTGTTGAAGCCCTCTTTAGAATAGGCATAGCACCTCCATTAGCACCAGCAAAAAGTATTTTATTAGTACCTGCACACACACCTTATAACACCTAAGAATTTAGACGTTTGTTCAACCAGTTGCCTTGATCCGTTGGTTTCATTTCACTAGAAACCCTCTGAGCATAGAAATGTGTCTGGACTGGTAGACTATGAAGGCAATGCATTTAAACTTCAAAAGATTAGCATTCTCATGTCTGAACTGATCTCCAATGTTGTTATAAATGCTTAAATTGAATTAAATCTATCAAGAGTATTTTCCCTCTAGCATGGGGAGTAAACATAATCTATAACACATCCTACCCTACATTGTTTGTATATATTGGAGGTATTGCCTAAGAAACAGACAACTCTTCCTCTACATTATTCACGGTTATATCATATTGGCACACACACACACGTTTACCTGTCCAGCAACCAGACTTGAATTATCAGGCTTATATCATTCACAAATGGGGAGTTTGTACTGCTCTGTGGATGAATGATGCCACACACACACACACACACACCCCTCTATGTAATCCCTGGATGAACCGCTCCATATTGTCACGCCCTGGCCATAGAGAGGCTTTTTATTCTCTATTTTGGTTAGGGCAGGGTGTGACTAGGGTGGGCATTCTATGTCCTTTTTTCTATATTTTGTATTTCTATGTCTTGGCCTGGTATGGTTCTCAATCAGGGACAGCTGTCTATCGTTGTCTCTGATTGAGAACCATACTGTAACGGTTTTCTTCCGTCGAAGGAGAGTCGGACCAAAATGCAGCGTGGTAATTTCCATACATGTTTATTAGATGAAAACACGAACAAAACAAAAACAACAAACGGAACGTGAAAACCTATACAGCCTATCTGGTGACTACAAACACAGAGACAGGAACAATCACCCACGAAACACTCAAAGAATATGGCTGCCTAAATATGGTTCCCAATCAGAGACAACGACAATCACCTGCCTCTGATTAAGAACCACCTCAGGCAACCATAGACTTTCCTAGACAACCCTACTCAGCCACAATCCCAATACCTACTAAAACCCCAATACAAAAACACACCACAAAATAAACCCATGTCACACCCTGGCCTGACCAAATAAATAAAGAAAACACAAAATACTAAGACCAAGGCGTGACACATACTTAGGTACCCTTTTCCCCCACCTGTTTTGTGGAAAGTTAATTTTGACTTTGTTCAGGGCACATAGCCCAAAGCTTCACGGTTTTGTTCTTTGTTTTGTCGGCGTCATTTTTAAATAAAGAAAATGTACGCTTACCATGCTGCACCTTGGTCCAGTCCTTCAGCCAGCCGTGACACATATAAACACAATCCATTAAAAGACGTACCTTAATCAAATGTGGTGCTTTACAAAGGGAATAGGGTGCGATTTGGAACACATCCTATGATAGAAGTTTGTAAATATCTCACCTTATAAAGTTTAGGATTAACTTGTCCAGAGTTCACAGTTTGGTTCTACATGTTATATGTTTACTATGAATGTCATACACTGAATAATAAGTATACTAGATCATCATACCAAATGGCACCCTATTTCCCAATATATTGCACACTTTTGACCAGAGCCCTATAAGCCTTGGGCAAACGTAGTGCATTAAATAGGGCATAGAGTCTGGTTTACTATGGCTGTCATATATTCATGCAGTTTCACATGTGTACTTAGAGGAATAAAACTTCATATATGCCCATAACGCCACTGCAAAAAGAGCAGCACAACACACTTCAATTGAAGTGTCAGGAAACAAACGAAAGTGGCCACATCTCTCACAAAAATCCCAGATAATTATAAAGGAGCAGGAGAACATAAATTGGCTACAATAATTACAATAACTTTTCAAGCATCAAATTGAGTAAAGATGTGATTTTCAAGGTAGGCCTATTCCAGTACTTGATTTTCTGAACTCCAAATTCAAGTTCAACTAGGCTACTTCAAGCCCCTTGTACTGTTTCAAATCGCTGTTTGTTGTCATTACATCCAGAATAATTAACAGGAATGGCTTTGTGTGTTGTGCAATAGTCTATCCTATATCCAATTGCTCACAGTAGACTCGGTGTCCAATCCGAGGCACAAAAACATGAATGCATTACCTTGATGCTTTCTTCGTTAAATCTAATGAGACCCTGCTGTAAATCAAGCAGACAACATATGATCCTATAATAAAAAGCATGAGCTGGCGCACACCCCCCAAAAAGTTGATAGAGGTGCTGACTAATGGCGAGAAAACTGTATGCTATAAAAATAAAGAAATAGTCACACTATATGCAAGCCCCCAGTTATTTATTGGGTAACCACCAACGTTTCGGCATCACTGTGCCTTCTTTAGGTTGAAGAAGGCACAATGACGAAGAAGGCACAGTGATGCCAAAATGTAATTACTGGAAGCTTTTATGTAGTGTGTGACTTTTTTTTTTTACTGTTATTGCAAACAACAGATGATCAACATCAATTCGCTAGGAATATTAGATCCAACGTGGATCCAGACATAACGGTCTTCAATGGGGTACCGAATGAGACACCAAGATATTCTGAACATTAATCGTGAACACCTTTTTTCCAGCACTTGGCCTGTTGTTGCATCGCAGGCACTATCACAACCGCTGTTGTTCACTTGACTGTCATTCGGAAAATTCCTTCCTGGATCAGATGATGTGTGAAAATATCATGGCGTAACTAAATCAGCTGGACACCAAAATGGCATCCAACAAGTAGTATGTATAATTATTGAAGAACCACGTTAACGACAGTATCGATTTAGGTTTTACGTATCAAGGTATGGTGACTCGGTTTGAAGCATGCAATGCATACATTGTTTTGGATTTGTGTGCCCATGAAAACAGTTTTCGCTCAATAACATAAGGAGACACGAAATTATATGTAGTTACACTGCATTTCTGTGATTTCTATGCAAAAAAAAAACTGTAGGACAGCTAGATCCAGGATTCTTACATAGTTGAAGTTTAATGGCTAATTTAACTTGTTAATGCTTAATATATGATATAGTAAGTAATTGCCATAAATGCAAGGACAGAAAATTTATGTCACACGATTTTGGACAAATCCGTCAAGACACCAACCATGATAAAGGGTTAAACATAGGTTTTAAATCAACTTGTGAATTTGATTGAAAATAGCAATGATCCATCCTTATATCTTCATGTAATGACATGAAAACAATTGGCAGATTACTATCAATGACTTACCAGCAGCTGTAACAAGTTGTCCAGTGTAGGGAATCCTCACAGGCACACTAGTTTATAGAAAGACCCATGTAAACTGAGTGCACAAAACATTATGAACACCTGCTCTTTCCATGACATAGATTTACCTGGATTCACCTGGTCAATCTATGATCCTTTATTGATGTCACTTGTTAAATCCACTTCAAATCAGTGTAAATGAAGGTGAGGAGACAGGTTAAAGAAATATTTTTAAGCCTTGAGACAATTGAGACATGGATTGTTAATGTGTGACATTCAGAGGGTGAATGGGCAAGACAAAATATTTAAGTACCTGGTATGGTATTTAAGTGCTTGGTATGGGTATGGTAGTAGGTGCCAGGTGTACCGCTTTGTGTCAAAAACTACAACGCTACTGTGTTTTTCACACTCACTGAGTAGATGCAGTGTACTCAGTGTGTGTGTGTGCATGGTACTCAGTGTGTGTTCCTACGTGCAATATTCTCTTAGCTCTGTCCTCTCCACTGCACCATAACTTAAGTATGTAACCTGACTCTCAGCCATACCAGCTCTGACTGAGCTGCTGCACATTGTTGGCAGAGAGAAAGAGAGGGGGGAGAGAGAGACCAGTTCACAGTAAACAGCAGTACTACCACCACAACCCCCCCCCCCCCCCCCCTATACCAACTTGACCTTAGCTACTTTATCAACCAGCCTCCGTCTCTCCCTTTCCCCGTTTCCTCTCCCCGCTTCCTTGTTCTTTCTCTCTGTCCCTATAACTCTACCTTTTTTCACTCTCTCTCTCCCTCAATCATTCCATTATTTTATTTTCCTTTTCCAAACAGTCTGCTCTGTTCACAGGTTATGGAGCAAGACCCCCGTAGCACGCTCCACTCCAAGATAATATTTTCCCCCTTTATTTCTTACTCTCTTTTTTCTCCCTTTTTCCCTTTTTTTTTTTACAGACACAAAGGGCAGACAGACAGACAACTCCGAACTGGGTGGAATGCAAAACTTGACCCAGGACGGAGAGAGGGATGGAGGGAGCAAGGGACGATGGAGAGACAGATAGAGAGCAAGGAGAGGGGTAGACAACTAGACACACAGATGCCTTTTTGTGTTAGTCTAATTTCTACCAGAAAAACAAACACTAAGACTTTTGTGACCCCCACACATGGCCGTCATTCGTTATTCATTTTTAAGCCTGTTGAATATAGCCCACTTTGTTGGTACACATCACGTCCCATACCACCTCATCCTCGGGCAGGTGTTGAAGGGAAGGAAGGAATAAAATAACACAAAGAGCACACATACACCTGTTGTATTCAGCGAAAGGGACAAATAAAAATGTGTTGAGTGTGTGCATGTGTGCTCTGATGTGTTAGATGGTTAAACAATGTATCTACAGTAACCAGGATCTAGACTAAATCTATCTACAGTTATTACATATCCCCCTCTATTTACTTCCTTCCCTCCCTTCAACCCATTCCTGAGGACAAGAAACTTCCGAAATTAACCAGCAATTTGTGTGTGTGTGTGTGGGGGGGGGTTAAAAAGAAAGGATTGGAATGAGGAAGAGGGCGGACAAAACGAGCCATTGAGACAGGGCAGCGGAAGAGGGGATAGTCATGATTATCTACAACGTTTGGAGGAGGCGAGGCCGGGGGGGGGGGGCAGAGGAGAGATGGATAAATTAACAATTTGGATGACTGAGTGGAGGAGAGGAAGAGGAGGGGAAATAGAAGGATAGAAGAGGTGGATGAATGAGGAATGTAGATGACTATGGGTCAGATGAGCGGTGGAGAGAAGGAGAAAGGAGAGGAGGATGGATGAGATACGAGGATGACTATGGGTCAGATGAGTGGAGAAGAGGGGGAGAAAGGAGAGGGGGATGAATGAGAAGGACTATGAGTGCTGTATGGTCTCCTTGTCTCTAAGGTGTTAATAATAGATTATACCAGCCATGTCTGGTTAAAGCCACATGTGCCTAAGAGATTAGAATGAATGAAGGAACATCAGTGTTCTTTTCAAGTTGACCTGAAATACTTGTTCCCTTCCAAGTTGTTTTATTTCACCTTATTTAACCAGATAGGTCACTTGAGAACAAGTTCTCATTTACAACTGCGACCTGGCCAAGATAAAGCAAAGAATGACACAAACAACACAGAGTTACACATGGAATAAACAAATGTACAGTCAATAACACAATAGAAGAAATTCAATATACAGTGTGTGCAAATCAGTCAAGGCAATAAATAGGCCGTAGTGGCAAAGTAATTACAATTGAACACTGGAGTGATAGATGTGCAGAAGATGAATTTGCAAGTAGAGATACTGGGGTGCAAAGGAGCAAAAAATAAATAATAATAACAATATGGGGATGGGTAGTTGGATGGGCTATTTACAGATGGGCTATGTACAGGTGCAGTGATCTGTGAGTTGCTCTGACAGCTGATGCTTAAAGTTGGTGAGGGAGATATGAGTCTCCAGCTTCTGTGATTTTTGCAATTCGTTCCAGTCATTGGCAGCAGAGAACTGGAAGGAAAGGCAGCCAAAGGAGGAATAGGATTTGGGGGTGACCAGTGAAATATACCTGCTGGAGCGCATGCTATGGGTGGGTGCTGCTATGGTGACCAGTGAGCTGAGAAGGAGGGGCTTTACCTAGCAAATACTTAAATGACCTGGAGCCAGTGGGTTTGGCGATGAATATGAAGCGAGGACCAGCCAACGAGAGCATACAGGTCACAGTGGTGGATAGTATATGGGGATTTGGTGACAAAACAGATGGCACTGTGATAGACTGCATCCAATTTGCTGAGTAGAGTGTTGGAAGCAATTTTATAAATTACATCGCCGAAGTCAAGGATCAGTAGGATAGTCAGTTTTACGACGGTATGTTTGGCAGCATGAGTGAAGGATGCTTTGTTTGCGAAATAGGAAGCCAATTCTAGATTGGAGATGCATGATGTGAGTCTGGAAGGAGAGTTTATAGTCTAACCAGACACCTAGGTATTTGTAAGTCAGAACCGTCCAGAGTTATGATGCTGGACGGGCGCGCAGGTGCAGGTAGCGTTCGGTTGAAGAGCATGCATTTAGTTTTACTTGCATTTAAGAGCAGTTGGAGGCCACGGCAGGAGAGTTATATGGCATTGAAGCTCGTCTGGAGTTTTGTTAACACAGTGTCCAAAGGAACAGAAGTATACAGAATGGTGTCATCTGCGTAGAGGTGGATCAGAGAAAAGAGTCGGCCCGAGAATTGAACCCTGTGGCACCCCCATAGACTGCCACAGGTCTGGACAACAGGCCCTCCGATTTGACACACTGAACTCTATCTGAGAAGTAGTTAGTGAACCAGGCGAGGTAGTCATTTGAGAAACCAAGACTGTTGAGTCTGCCGATATGAATGTGGTGATTGATAGAGTCGAAAGCCTTTGCCAGGTTGATGAAGACAGCTGCACAGTACTGTCTTTTATCGATGCCGGTTATGTTACCTTTTAGGACCTTTAACGTGGCTGAGGTGCACCCGTGACCAGCTCGGAAACCAGATTGCATAGCGGAGAAGGTACGGTGGGATTCGAAATGGTCGGTGATTTGTTTGTTAACTTGGCTTTCGAAGACCTTAGAAAGGCAGGGTAGGATAGATATATGTCTGTAACAGTTTGGGTCTAGAGTGTCTCCCCCTTTGAAGAGGGGGAATTTGACGATTTGTTTATCTTCAAGTTGACCTAATTTGTTCCCTTCTAGTTGACATTACTGTACTCTACAATGAAGCGTCAGTATCACCGCCCTTTAGTAGCTCCCATGGAGGGTGTCTAGCAATGGAGCATTGGTCTTTAATGGTCTCCAACCCTGGTACAGGAGAGATACTGTATGCAGGCTTACACTGGCACATCTGATTCAGCTAAACAACTAATCGTCAGGAGCACACACACTTTTGTTCTTATCTTAGGCTATAGGACTTCTGTTTAAATTCCTAAGCACTAATGCATACATGCCATCACTAATCCCTCTCCTGCCTTCTCTAAGGGGAGGGATCCCCTCTCTCTCCCGTCCCTTCTCCATACTCTCTCCTCTCCTCCCTCTGTTTCAGCAATCTCTTTTCAGAAATGTGCAATCTCTCTCTAGTTCAAGCCACTATCCCCACCTGCTTCAAGATTTCCACTATCATCCCAGTGCCCAAGAAAGGGAAAGTAACCCACTACTAACCCATAGCACTCACCTCTGTCATCATGAAGTGCTTCGAGAGGCTAGTCAAAGATCACATCACCTCCTCCCTCCCTGACACAATTGACCCTTTCCAATTTGCCTATCACCCTGACAGACCAACTGACGACGCAATCGGCATTGCACAATGCCCTCACCCATCTGGAAAAAAGGAATGCATATGTGAGGATGCTGTTCATTGACTACAGCTCAGCCTTCAATAACACAGTGCCCTCTAAGCTCACCACAAAGCTCACGGCCCTGGGTCTGAACTCCTCCCCATGCAAATGGGTCCTGAACTTCCTGACAGGCTGCCACCAGGTGGTGAAGGTATGCAACATTATCTCCTCGACACTGATTCTCAACCCAGGGCCCCACAAGGGTGGGTCCTCAGTCCACTCCTGTATACCCATACAGTTCCAACTCCATCATCCATCATCAAATTCAGAGTTCCATCTCCATCAAATTCGCTGATGACATGACAGTAGTAGGCCTGATTACCAACAACGACGAGGCGGCCTACAGGGAGGCGGTACGCACGCTGAAGGCATGGTTCCAGGTAAACAACCTCTCCCTCAACGTCAACAAAACAAAGTAGTGGATTGTGGACTTCAGGAGGAACCAGGCTGGGCACGCGCCATCCTCATCAACAGGGAGAGACTCAAAAACTTCAAGTTTCTCGGCGCAACTCCAAGTAGCTGAATTGGTCAAATTACAAGGACACTGTGGTGAAGAAGGCATGACAGCGACTCTTCAACCTCAGGATGCTGAAGAAATTCTGCCTGCCAAGAGGGTCCTCAGTGTTCTACAGGAGCAACATTAAGAGCATACGGGCGGGCTGCATCACAGCCTGGTACAGCAACTCCATCGCCGCGGATCGCAAGGCACTACAGTGGGTGTTACGCTCAGCCGAACGCGAACACTGTCCTCCAGGACACCACCAATATTGTATTTATAGAATTATTTATTTAATATTACATGTATTGCTTTTATTTCATTTTGACCTTCATTGTTGGAGCTCGGACCTTAAGATGTCCCCTGTACCCTGTAATTACACCAGCAACCCTGTACATGTGACTATTAAAATTATAATCTAATATCTCTGGTTCTCTCCCTCTGCTTCAGCCCTCGCTACATACCCTACATCTGGAACCACATCAAAAGGCCAATGCATGAAAGAGACAAGGAGATAGATGTAAAAAGAGAGAGAGAATACCTAACACACACAGGGGGTCCAGCGGACAGGAAAAACACCGTCCCTTTTCTTTTGCTGTCTCCATTCCTCTATTTCTCTCCATTCCTTAGTCTTCCTCTCTTTCCCCTCCATTCCACTCTCTCTCCTTCCCTCCATTCCCCTCTGTTCCTCTCCATAACAGTAAATAAGTGTGTTCCACGGTCAGGAATTCGACTACGTCATAGAAACTTATTCTCTCTCTCCCTGTGATAATAACTACCAGGTGTGTCAGCTACATGTTCTAAAGAATGGAATGCCTTCGTGAAAAGTAGGTTACGAGTCTTTTCTTTCTCTTTTTTTTCCTTTTCAATTTCCCTCCTCTGTTCTTCTCCCTCTCTCTCGCTCTTCAATCATTCCCAGACTCTTCCATTTCTCTCCTCTCCTCTTTTCATCCATCAATCCATCCGTCTCTTTTATTTTACTTCTCTCCATTGATTAACCTCCCTCCATTCTCTACCACTTTTCTTTTTCTCTACCCTCCCTCTCCATCACCAAGTACGCGGAGAGATTTATAATCACGTTATTCATCGTTGTGGTAATAGGCCTAACCAATCCCAGCATTCCGTGGGTCTATGTTAATACACTTCATGTCTCCGAGTGTGGTTGTGTGCGCCCACAGTGTGTGTGTGTGCGCGAGTGTATTTATGCGTGTATATGTATGTGTGTATAGTATTTGTGTGTGTGTGTGTTGTGGTCCATGTGTTTTACATTAGGATCTAGAATGCCTCTGTCTCTGCTGACAGATAATGGACTACAGCCGCTCTCAATTAGCACACAGTTTGATGACCCACTGGGAGTGTGTGTGTGGGTGTATGTGGGAGAACCCCAAAATACTTTCTTACAGACAGACAGAGAGAGTGTGCCTATAGGAGAGGCAATGCATTACACTGTGTCTTAATGACAGTTATCGAGAGTGCAAGCTAAAGTGTGATTGTGTGTATCCGCTCGCTCAAATGTGTATCTTGGATAGGGAGATATAATATATTCCATATTAACAGTGGCTATGTGAGGGCTCTAGCAAAACGGTTTGGTTAAAGCTAGGCCAGTTTTTAATTTTTTGAACAGAGACAGAATCTAACACAGACCAGCCAAAGCCCCACAGAAAACCATCGGCACTCATTAGCCTGAGTATTTTCATGCTAGAACACTGAGCAGAAAGAGCAAGCCAAGTGCTGGGTTTGGCTTACGCTAACCTAATGTTAGCCATATAGCCTAGCATAGCCTAACACTTGTTAACCCTAATTTTTAAAAATTGCCCCAGTTGCATAGAACATTAAGTGTTTCCCTTAAGGATTAAGGAACAATTTTCCCATACCTAAGGGAATTGTTTAAAGTGGAACTGACAGAGTTTAAGCAACATAAAATCTGTTCATATACACACAGGAAGAATAGGACACTTTTTATTTAAAACAAATGGACAAGCGAACACTTAGATGGTCATTTTCAAGTTTTCATAAATTCATAGAATGTTTGGGAATTACTTATAGTAAGGCATTTGTGAAAATTCAACAGCAATTTAGAGTGGAAAAGCGGCCATGCGTTTGGACAATTAATAGACATTGCAGTAAATAAAACTTAACATCTGTCTTGTCCAGGACCGGAGTCTACGCAGAGCGGGGCGCCATAGCCAATCAGAGCTACAGTAGGCCTATATGCAAATAAGTCATTTGCCACAAGGGCCTGAAATCAATCATTTGAACTGGAATGTGTGTTTACAGGCAGTAGCAACAGTTCGACTTCAGCTCATTAGAACGCATTTGCCACCTGCATGGATATCAGCAAATATGGGAATACCACGGGAGTCCTCTTACGTTTGGGAACTTCACAGTTCTAATGATCAAACAACAATGAAAAGGTAGGCTCTCTCCCCCTCAGCTACCTATACACATCAACTACGAGATCACCAACTAATGCTAGACAAGAGAGAGATAAGCTAAAATCTAACCAGGGACATTAGATAAACCCACTCAAACTTTTTAAACCGAAGCCAGACTGCAACATTTTCATAGCCTAGCTAGGACTATCGCATGTACACTTTCCCCCGCTGCATGCTGTAAATGGGACAAACGAAAGCAGCGTAATTTAAGTTCAATTCACAGATGCGTGCGCATCAGGCTGTAATTTCATATAGTAGATGACTCAACTGTTGACTCATTTATGCTCGCTTGTGTGTTCTAGTCGGCCTGCAGGGCCTTGTGTTTGACACGTGTGCTAGCCTATTAGCCATGTTATTACTGACTTGTGATCATTGCCCTTGCTAGTTTGATTGTATTGACATTCCCCGCCTTAGTTACAGTCGTCCATTTTTATTTATCCTTTTGTCACCAAGATGGCATAGCAGTCAGACGTCTTTTGTCCTCGTCTTGTCGTGTCCCGTATATATATATATATATATATATATATATATATATTAAAACATTTCTTTGCATACCTTTTTATTAATATTTTTTTTATTCCATAAACTCAACTTCAAAACACTCTCCTGTAACCCACCAATTTATAAAAAAAGAAAGTATTATTTACCTCAAATCTGTAATCCTCCATAGAAGCTAGCCAGAAGCTAGCCAGAAGCTAGCCAGAAGCTAGTTAGAAGCTAGTTAGCTTCTTTACTGGCTAATCGTTAGTATTCAGCTAACCACGGTTTGTGGTCATCAGCTATCCTTCAGCTCGAAAATCTATCGGCAGTTTTGTGCGGCGCGGCTCAGACCGGAACATACCGGACCTATTTTTCTCTCCCATGTCCCCAGATTTCAACCGCAAGCTCTGGACATTTATACCTGGATCTCACATCTAGCTAGCTGCTATCCGTGTGACTATCAAGAAATTTAGAACCAGGAACAGATATAGCCCTTGGTTCTCCCCAGACCTGACTGACCTTAACCAACACAAAAACATCCTACGGCGTTCTGCATTAGCATCGAACAGCCCCCGTGATATGCAGCTTTTCAGGGAAGCTAGAAACCATTATACACAGGCAGTTAGAAAAGCCAAGGCTAGCTTTTTTAAGCAGAAATTTGATTCCTGCAACACTAACTCAAAAAAGTCCATGGAGAATAAGAACACCTCCTCCCAGCTGCCCACTGCACTGAAGATAGGAAACACTGTCCCCACTGATGAATCACCTATAATTGAGAATTTCAATAAGCATTTTTCTATGGCTGGCCATGCTTTTCACCTTTTTACAGTGCCCCAGAACTTTTTGGAGTTAGAGCTACAGGGTGCAAATTGTTGGTTCCTGACTTCCCTGAACAGTTGCATATCGCAGGGACTATTCGATGCTATTGCAGTCCGCCACAGGATGTTTTTGTGCTGGTCGAGGGCAGTCAGGTCTGGAGTGAACCAAGGGCTATATCTGTTCTTAGTTCTACATTTTTTTGAACGGAGCATGCTTGTCTAAGATGGTGAGGAAGTTACTTTTAAAGAATGACGAGGCATCCTCAACTGACGGGATGAGGTCAATATCCTTCCAGGATACCCGGGCCAGGTCGATTAGAAAGGCCTGCTCGCAGGGAGCGTTTCACAGTGATGAGAGGTGGTCGTTTGCCCGCGGACTCGTAGCGGATACAGGCAATGAGGCAGTGATCGCTGAGATCCTGATTGAAGACAGCAGAGGTGTATTTGGAGGGCAAGTTGGTCAGGATAATGTCTATCAGGCTGCCCATGTTTACGGATTTAGGGTTGTACCTGGTGGGTTCCTTGATGATTTGTGTGAGATTGAGGGCATCTAGCTTAGATTGTAGGACTGCTGGAGTGTTAAACATATCCCAGTTTAGGTCACCTAACAGAACAAACTCTGAAGCTAGATAGGGGTGATCAATTCACATATGGTGTCCAGGACACAGCTGGGAGCTGAGGGGGGTCGGTAGGTAGCAGGCGGCAACAGTGAGAGACTTATTTCTGGAGAGATTAACTTTTTTAATTAGAAGTTTTAACTGTTTGGGCATAGACCTGGAAAGTATGACAGAACTTTGCAGGCTAACTCCTCCCCCTTTGGCAGTTCTATCTTGACGGAA
Source organism: Oncorhynchus nerka (assembly GCF_034236695.1). Classification (NCBI taxonomy): domain Eukaryota; kingdom Metazoa; phylum Chordata; class Actinopteri; order Salmoniformes; family Salmonidae; genus Oncorhynchus; species Oncorhynchus nerka. The sequence continues at coordinate 40,437,744 of NC_088403.1, forward strand.
AGTGTTATAGTTGGGTATGGAAATCTCAGAATTGTTGGTGGCCTTGCTAAGCCAGGATTCAGACACGGCAAGGACATCAGGGTTGGCAGAGTGTGCTAAAGCAGTGAGTAAAACAAACTTAGGGAGGAGGCTTCTGATGTTGACATGCATGAAACCAAGGCTTTTTTCACAGAAGTCAACAAATGAGGGTGCTTGGGGACATGCAGGGCCTGGGTTTACCTCCACATCACCCGAGGAACAGAGAATGAGTAGGATGAGGGTGCGGCTAAAGGCTATCAAAACTGGTCGCCTAGAGCGTTGGGGACAAGGAATAAAAGGAGCAGATTTATGGGCGTGGTAGAATATATTCAGGGCATAATGTGCAGACAGGGGTACAGCGGAAGTAAGCCCAGGCACTGGGTGATGATAAGAGAGGTTGTATCTCTGGACATGCTGGTTATAATGGGTGAGGTCACCGCATGTGTGGGAGGTGGGACAAAGGAGGTATCAGAGGTATGAGGAGTGGAACTAGGGGCTCCATTGTAAACTAAAACAATGATAACTAACCTGAACAACAGTATACAATGCATATTTGATATTTGAGAGAGACATACAGCAAGGCATAAAGTAATCACAGGTCTTGATTGGGAGAGCTAGCTAAAACAACAGGTGAGACAACAACAGCTAGTCAGCTAACACAACAACAGCAGGTAAAATGGCAATGACTAGGCAGAGAGGGTCGGATTAACTACACACAGAGCCTGAGTTTGCGGCTGGGGCCGACAGATAAAACAAAAATAAACAGAATGGAGGACCGTGATTAATGGACAGTCCAGCAGGCATCAGCTATGTAGCCAAGTGATCATAGTGTCCAGAGGGCAGCAGTAGATGGAACAGGGAAGCCGCCACTACGCTAGCACGCGGGCGAAACAGCGTTTAAAGTTAGTAGCCCGGGGGTGGTAGGGGGGTCTGCTCAGACGGAGGCCGGTTGAAGGCACAGCGGATGTAGTATTCGTCGGCAGACCAGACGTGGTGCTGCAGCGGGGCGCCGCGTCGACAGAGAATCCAAGCCAGATGGCAAAAGAGGTATTGTAGAATTTTGTTTGCTAGCCGGGAGATGTGCCTGGCTCACGGCTAACTGGTGCTAGCTTTGTGGCAGTGGCGTTAGCCACTATAGCCAATCGGTAGCAGCAGTGATCCGGTGCCAAGGTCCAGAGTTTACAGCAAGGATCCGGTGGAGTATTGGGCTCTAGCCGTGTATGAATGGGGTTTGGGTGAACAGCTGAGTAGGCCGGGGGGTGGGCCTCAGGGATAGCTTCGGTACTGGGTGCAAGCTAGCTGTTAAGATTAGAAGTAGTGGCCCAGGGATTACGGCATTGTTGTGGAGAGACAGTCTGATACTGGTAGATTGGCGAGTGAATATCCAGGCTAAGAACAGGGCTGGTATCTGTGCAGAAGGTAAAAGCCGCTAGCAGTGGCTAACAATGACTAAATAGCTTGTAGCTAATTAGCTGGTTAACTTCTGGAGGTTCTTGAATGTGTTCTAAAGTTAAAAAATAATAGTGATTCTGTATCACATTTAGGTGAGGCAGGTTACCGGAAGGTATAATCGAATTAAAAAGCGAAAAAGCGATTGATTTTTGTTGTTGAAATATATACAAAAAATACAAAAGTACATGAGAGGACGAACAAAACACGACTACACTGCTACGCCATCTTGGATATAATCATGCTGGAGGGTCATATCAGGATGAGCCTGCAGGAAGGGTTCCACATGAGGGAGGAGGATGCCCTGTAACGCACAGCATTGAGATTGCCTGCAATGACAACAAGCTCAATCCGATGATGCTGTGACACACCGCCCCACACTATGACAGAAACTCCACCTCCAAAATCGATCTTGTTCCAGAGTACAGGCCTCGGTGTAACGCTCATTCCTTCAACGATAAACGCGAATCCGACCATCACCCCTGGTAAGACTAAACCGCGACTCGTCAGTGAAGAGCACTTTTTGTCAGCCCTGTCTGGTCCAGCAATGGTGGGTTTGTGCCCATAGGCAACGTTGTTGCCAGGGATGTCTGGTGAAGAGCTGCCTAACAATAGGCCTTCAAGCACTCAGTCCAGTCTCTCTCAGCCTATTGTGGACAGTCTGAGCACTGATGGAGGGATTGTGCGTTCCTGGTGTAACTCGGGCAGTTGTTGTTGCCATCCTGTACCTATCCCACAGGTGTGATTTTCGGATGTACTGATCCTGTGCTGTTACACGTGATCTACCACTGCGAGGACGATCAGCTGTCCATCCTGTTTCCCTGTAACGCTGTCTTAGGCGTCTCACATTGTAATTTTTTACCCTATCTGCAGTCCTCATGCCTTCTTGCAGCATGCCTAAGGTACGTTCACGCAGATGAGTCAGTATCGCCGGGTGCCAGCAACGTTTTGTTTGGCGCAACAGAGTTTGGGCAGCCATGGCCTTTCCCTCTCCTACTGAAAAGAACAGTTGTGGTTGATATATTATCGCTTATATATTTTAAAAACAACCTGAGGATTGATTATAAAAAACGTTTGACATGTTTCCATGGACATTACGGATATTATTTGGAATTTTCATCTGCATTGTCGTGACCGCTCTTTCCTGTGGATTTCTGAACATAACGCGCCAAACAAACGGAGGTATTTTGGATAAAAAAATATCTTTATGGAACAAAAGGAACATTTATTGTGTAACTGGGAGTCTCGTGAGTGAAAACATCCGAAGATCATCAAAAGGTAAATGATTAATTTGATTGCTTTTCTGATTTGTGACCAAGCTACTTGATGCTAGGTGTACATAATGTTTTGTCGAGCGATCAATAAACTTAAACAAACGCTTGGATTGCTTTCGCTGTAAAGCATATTTTCAAAATCTGACACGACAGGTGGATTAACAAAAGGCTAAACTGTGTTTTGCTATTTTGCACTTGTGATTTCATGAATATAAATATTTTTAGTAATATTATTTGAATGTGGCGCTATGCAATTCAACGGTTGTTGATGACAATTATCCCGCTAAAGGGATGGGTAGCGTCAAGAAGTTAAAACACTTCACAATGAAGATCTGTGAAGTTATTTGGATTTTTACAAATTATCTATGAAAGACAGGGTCCAGAAAAAGGGACATTTCTTTTCATGCTGAGTATATATTAATCATATATCGAACTGCATCCATCTATTCTGAAAACAATGTCTTACTGTACGTCATGGAATTTTTTGTCAAATAGAACCTATTTTTAAAACCTCTTATGAAGTTAGTTTTGAAGCATAAACTGGGAATTTGATATTTTTAACAAATAGTATAATTGTCTGTTTCATATCTGCAAAGTAGTTAACACGCTGTCAGTTCCACTTTAAGGGCGTTGCATAGAGCCCTTAAACGTTCCTTAGGTAAGGGCATAATGTCAAATGTGCAATGAGATGGCAGAATTCAGATATGACATCATTGTTTTGGCACTATCCACTGAGTTTGTAAACTAAGGTGCGCGACATGGTTCAATGTGCCAATAAATCAGCACAAAATACCTTTTCGGTTTTTCACACTGCCTGCGTCTTGAAGCTAAAATTGGGATCATGTATTCTCAGCTAATGTCCTTATAAAAAAATAGTAACGGAGAGCAATGTACAATACAGTTTTCAAGAGGGGAAGTATGATTTTACAAGTACCTACTTTTCTTTTCCAAGAACTTGGGCTACAATACAGTGCATGCAGTCAGGCAGATGTTCATTCTGAAAGAGACATTGTGTAGCCTCAGGGGGTTCACTTTGGACAAGCTCAGTCTCATACATCGCCAATCCAAGTCAATTAACAGTCACATACATTCACATGCACACGCGTGCATGCACAAACAAATATATACATGCACACTATCCAAGTAAATTTACACCACAAGCAATAAGATATTCAATTTCTATTGCAACTGGCGACAGGACTGGCATAGAACAATTGTATAATTGTGGTGGAACGGTGGCTGTCAGAGTGTGTGTGTCTGTATTGAAGCGGAAAAGTAAGGAAATGAGGGGGATGCAGAAATAATCAGACACCAACACAGATGGGGAATGCCTGTGGTGGTGTCTGTGTTAAGGTAGTGTGTGATACAGACTATGACTCATCATTAAACTCACTGACTCAGTAGAAATCAAGGTAATCTGAACCAAAAGCAGACCTATGTGACCCAGGGTCCATATGTATCAAGCACCTGATTAGGACTGCTGATCTAGGATATGCCTGTCCATGTAATGTTTTTCATTGTGATCTAAAGGGCAAAACTGATCTCCGATACAGATGGCCCGAGATTAATGTGACTCATTGTACTACCAGAGATGGCTGATTTAGGTTGTGTTGATCTATGATGGTAAGACTCTGTGAATGGTGCCCCATATTTTAGGGACAAGGGAGCTCAACCGAGTGTGTAGTTACGTGTGTATGTGTGGCTTTTGACTGTGTGTGCGCGCATGTTCACATGTACATGTTACGTGGGTGTTGAAAACCCCATTAAATGGAAGACACCATATAGCTTTATGAAGGATCCCTTAACATGACAGAGACAGAACTAAATCCAAACACTTTAACCCAATGCTGTCAAACCCAATGCTCTCCTCACAGTAAATTTGTGATCTGATTTTTTAACACCCACAGTGTTAAATGTAACACTTTCTTAGAAATGATATGTGACCATGTCATACACTGTGAAACTAACACTTTTCAATGTGTTGATACCAACACCCCAAGAGTCTTGGGTACATAATACCATGGGTGTTATACATTTCAAATCATTGGAGCTGATGCTTTTACACTTTCTCAGTGTTAGGGAATCAAAAAATGTGATGTTACAGTAACTATATATGGGGGTGTTGTTTTAACACTGTAGGGTGTAAATTTGCATTTATTTCCTAAGGTGCCTTTAGAGTGAATTTTAGAGGTACCAGTACCACCCATGACTATGTTTGCTAGTGACAGAGACATGATTGTTGCATTTGATGGCTTTCAACCTGTAGCCTTAACCAAGTGAGTGCCTAAGTGAATATTTTATCATAAATATTTTATTATTTATGACAATACATTTTCCGTTTTTTTTTCTCTTCTTTTTTTTTATTTTTTTTAATTTTTTTTTACAATACTTTACTTTTGACAGCCTAGCTTTACCCTAACACAGTTGTTTGAAACTTCTGGTTTGCAGGCCACATCACCAAGTCACATTATACTGGCTGACAAGTGTCACAGTGGGGCAAAAAAGTATTTAGTCAGCCACCAATTGAGCAAGTTCTCCCACTTAAAAAGATGAGGCCTGTAATTTTCATCATAGGTACACTGAAACTATGATAGACAAAATTAGAAAAAAAATCCAGAAAAACACATTGTAGGATTTTTTTATTAATTTATTTGCAAATTATGGTGGAAAATGTGTACTTAACCATAAACATCAATGCCCTTCTTAAAATCAATACACAAGTATATATTTTTAAACCTGCATATTTAGCTAAAATAAATCCAGGTTAGCAGGCAATATTAACCAGGTGAAATTGTGTCACTTCTCTTGCGTTCATTGCACGCAGAGTCAGGGTATATGCAACAGTTTGGGCCACCTGGCTCTTTCCAAACTAATTTGCCAGAATTTTACGTAATTATGACATATCATTGAAGGTTGTGCAATGAAACAGGAATATTTAGACTCATGGATGCCACCCATTCGATAAAATACGGAACAGAATAAACGTTTTGTTTTCGAGGTGATAGTTTCCGGATTTGACCTAAGGCTCGTATTTCTGTGTGTTTATTATAGTTAAGTCTATGATTTGCTATTTGATAGGGCAGTCTGACTGAGGGGTGGTAGGCAGCAGCAGGCTCGTAATAGTCAAAGGTATATGGTTTAGAGAGAAATAGTCGATGCGTTATAATTCCTGTAATAACTTGCGGCTGAACTTGAAAGGGGTTCCTTTGTTACTTTACCGTTCATGTCTTCCATAGAGAATCTCTTGATCTACTTCAAAAAAGGTCTGTGTTTCGTGCAGGCTTAAACCACCTCATCGTTTTGATACCCGTGTAAATCTCACTAGGATAAGGTAACGTTTGTCAAAATATTTTCATAAATCCACTCTACAAAAAAAATTACAGTTTTTGTTTTCAATATTCATCACAGGTAACTTAAACTCAATTTTTATTCAAACAGTTGAGAGTATTTGTCTCCTAAGCAGACTCAGTATCATTGTCACTTCAGAGCTGTGTGTGTGTTTTACAGATGGCAGAGAAAAGCAGAGCACCAGTGTGGGACGATTTCATGGAATTGGCACCAGGGAAAGCAAGGTGTCTTATTTGTGATAAAGATGTAAGCATGGGGTCAGCAACCTGTGGAATCACCTTAACCTCTTGAAACTAGGGGGCACTATTTTCATTTTTGAAAAAATAACGTTCCCAAAGTAAACGGCTATTTTTCAGGACCAGATAATAGAATATGCATATAATTGACAGCTTAGGATAGAAAACACTAAAGTTTCCAAAACTGTAAACATATTGTCTGTGAGTATAACAGAACTGATATTGCAGGCGAAAGCCTGAGAAAAATCCAATCAGGAAGTGACTCTTATTTAGAAACCTCTGCGTTCCTATGCCTCCCTATTGAGCAATGAAAGGGATATCAACCAGATTCCTTTTTCTATGGCTTCCCTAATGTGTCTAGTGTCACAAGACATAGTTTCAGGCTTTTATTTTGAAAAATGAGCGTGAGCGACAACATTGTGTCAGTGGTCAGGTGGTGGCTCTCAGAGTGATTTGTGCGTAATAGACAAATGCGGCCATTGTTTCTCTCGCTCCTCCTAAGAAGCCAACTGACCCGGTTGATATATTATCGAAAGGATACTTGAAAAAAATCTTGAGGATTGATTATAAAAAACGTTTGCCATGTTTCTGTCAATATTATGGATCTAATTTGGAATATTTTTCGGTGTTGTCGTGACCGTAGTTTCCGGTGGATTGCTCAACCAAACGTGAAGAACAAACGGAGGTATTTCGGCTATAAAAATAATCTTTATGGAACAAAATGAACATTTGCTGTCTCGTCAGTGAAGACATCCAAAGATCAAATGTAAACAGTTAATTTGATTGCTTTTCTGATTTTCGTGACCAAGCTTCCTGCTGCTAGCTGGACATAATGCTATGCTAGGCTATCGATAAACCTACACAAATGCTTGTCTTGCTTTGGCTGTAAAGCATAATTTCAAAATCTGAGATGACAGGGCGATTAACGTAAGGCTAAGCTGTGTTTCACTATATTTCACTTGTGATTTCATGAATATTAATATTTTCTAGTAATATTTTTTGTCCGTTGCGTTATGCTAATTAGTGTCAGTTGATGACAATTCTCCTGGATCCGGGATGGGTAGTTCCAATATTCACGAAAATAAGAAAAGCAACCAAATTAAATCATTTACCTTTGAAGAACTTGCTTTCACTCAGGAGACTCCCAGTTCGATAGCAAATGTTCCTTTTTTCCAAAAAGATTATTTTTGTAGGCGAAATAGCACCCGTTTCTTCATCATGCTTGGCTGAGAAATCGACCGGAAAATGCTGCAACTATAACGCCAAACTTTTTTTTAATTGCTCCATAATAATCGACAGAAACACGGCAAACGTTGTTTAGGATCCATCCTCAAGGTGTTTTTAACATATATATTCGATAATATATCCGTCGAGGCAATTGGTTTCTCATAAGAAGCGATTGGAAAAATGGCTACCTCAGTATTTTACGCGAGATTTTCTGCGGGAGACACCATGTGACCACATGCTATATATGGTCCCTTACAGCCATTCTTCAATGGAAATGCCTAAAAAGACATCACAATGCTGTAGACAGCTTGGGGAATACGTGGAAAACGTAAGCTCATTCGTAGCTCATTCACAGCCATATAAGGAGTCATTGGCATGAGGCGGTTTAAAAAAATGCGACACTTCCTGGTTGGATTTTTATCTGGGTTTCGCCTGTAACATCAGTTCTGTGGCACTCACAGACAATATCTTTGCAGTTTTGGAAACGTCAGTGTGTTTTCTTTCCAAAGCTGTCAATTATATGCATAGTCGAGCATCTTTTCGTGACAAAATATCTTGTTTAAAACGGGAACGTTTTTCATCCAAAATGTTTAATAGCGCCCCCTAATGCATAACTGGTTAAGCTTCATAATAACGTGACCGGTGAAATGAAGAACGCAATGTTCTTTATCTCCTAACGTATTGCACAACATGACTGCAGGTATTTACTTAATAAATCCTCTTGGTGTTAGGGGGCAGTATTTTAGTTTTAAAACGGGATATTTTCTCAGGAAAATATGCTAGAATATGCATATAATTGACAGCTTTGGATAGAAAACACTCTAACGTTTCCAAAACTGTAAATATATTGTCTGTGAGTATAACAGAACTGATGTTGCAGGCGGAAGCCTGAGAAAAATCCAATCCGGAAGTGCACAAAGGCGAGAGACCGGAGCCTTCTGAGTCACTCATTGTTGTGCAGCATGCACCAGATGATCTAATTACTGTATGGAATTCACAACTAAATGCTTGCCATATAGATATGTTATAGCTATTAAAAAGTACCTCCAAATATTCCAATTTATTTTATTAAAAAAACTTCAAAGAAATCGTTTCAAATGGTATGAAAAAACATCCGTGGCTTTTTCCAAATACCCCGGTATACCGTATATATATATATATACATATATATATATACTTTCGTAATAGTTTCTGAATGCACTGTATATATTTACACAGACTCTGTCCTAACATTTCTATATTTCTTAATTCCATTCTTGTACTGTTGTGTAATGTTAGATAGAAAAACAAGCATTTCACTACACCAGCAGTAGCATCTGCAAAATACAAAGCATGTGTATGCAACCAATAACAGTTGATTTATGTGATAATGAGGTCCCTCATTTCTTTTTCAAAATCAAAGAGTTAACATAAATAAACTCAACACAGTCAAGTTAGTGGTGATTCCACTGTGATTCAAATAACACTTAATGTATTCACTGCAGGTGGTGTTGATTTCAATCCCACTGGTGGAAACCCCACTAGAATCAACACTCAAAACCCTTTTTACCCTAACACTTAGATTTAACACCCATAAATTTGCTGTGCACTCACACAGAATGGAATGTATGTGGAGAACCTTCACGCTGAACACCAGTGTTCTTCAAATAAATAGTGGATTGGTCAGCCAATCTGCACCTAGTATTTGGCTCATCAGTTGTACAATGTATAATTTTTTAACTATTTACCGTTTCAATGTCACACACACACACGGGGCACATTGGTTTCCTCAGACCAATCCACTATTTATTTGTAGAACACAGGTGTGAATCTATAGGATTATTTACAGTCCTTCGTCTTGGCCGCACAATAGAACTCTGGCGTGATAGAATTCAAAAATATATATTTTTTTACAGGTGATGACAAAGGCATAAAATTAATGCCAAGCGTCAGGTCTGGAGGAAACCTGGCACCATCCCTACGGTGAAGCATGGTGGTGGCAGCATCATGCTGTGGGGATATTTTCAACGGCAGGGACTGGGAGACTAGTCAGGATCAAGGGATAGATGAACAGAGAAAAGTACAGAGAGATCCTTGATGAAATCCTGCTCCAGAGCGCTCAGGACCTCAGAAGGTGAACATTTGCCCTAGTCTAACAGTACAACTAGCCTAAGCACATAGCCAAGACAACGCAGGAGTGGCTTCGGGACAAGTCTCTGAATATCCTTGAGTCACACAGCCAAAGCCCAGACTTGAACCCGATCGAACATCTCTGGAGAGACCTGAAAATATCTGTGCAGTGACATTCCCCATCCAGCCTGACAGCGCTTAAGAGGATCTGCAGAGAAGAATGAGAGAAACTCCCCAAATACAGGTGTGCCAAGCTTGTAGCGTCATACCTAAGAAAACTTGAGGCTGTAATCGCTGCCAAAGGTTCTTCAACAAAGTACTGAGTAAAGAGTCTAAATACTTTTTTTTTCTCAAAAACATTTCTTAAACCTGTTAACAATACATTATTTCGATACATTGTAAACAATTCTGTATTTCCCACACTCTGCACCAGCCAGGTGCAAATTGGGGGAGGGACATAACAAATAAATACTTTGCATGTGTGGCTCCTTATCACAATCAATCAGTATGGCTCTTTCTCGATGAGCTGGGCAAGGCATTGGTAAGACCTCAAATCCAGAGGCAACATATCCCAAGGACCCCAGCATCTGCAGCCATCGTGAGGAGGATTCAGGAGGAGGATGCTGGGGCCCCATCCGCCCGACCCACAGAAATAACACCTCCAATACCGGAAGAAAGTGTGGGTGATGTTGTTGCATGTGTGTGTGTGTGTAACTCTCTTACCTTGGCCTGCAGTAACTATACATGTGAGTGAGATGTTACTAAAATTCCTGAAGTGTTTTGATCATTCTAGATTGTAGCAACAAGAAGAAGCACTGTGATGTGTGTGGACCCAAGAAGGACAGGAAGACAGTACACATGCATCAATTGCAAGAAATACATTTCTAACACACACACAGCAAAAAAAATCTGTCCCTCATGTGGTGTGTAGACAGGCCTTAATTTCTGTTCATTGGGGCTCATTTATCATTTCCATAAAATACTGTATGTAAAATGGGTCCTTCCAGTTAGTTCAGTTCCAAGCAATAAACATCAATAGTGATGAAAATACTTGTTTTATTTATATTTGTTCAAGATAAACATGACTTATTCTACCGTTGTCTTGATGTTAAGTTTTTTTATTTTAAATAAACGAATAGTGCTTTTATTGATAAATTTGATCTAGCAGAGGTAAATGGCAAATATTAACCATGTATGCTGTCTAAATTGCTTGTAATTGATATCAGTCAACATCTCAGTATTTTTACGTAAATCGTTATGGCTGTATTGTTTTAAAAACCCAATAGTGTTGTGTGTCCATCAGACACGCGAACATTGGGTAATTAACAAAAACATGGAAAAAACACAAGAGTTAACAGGCGTGCTTTGATAAAAGTTCATTTGTGGAATTTCTTTCCTTCTTAATGCGTTTGAGCCATTTCAGTTGTGTTGTGACAAGGTAGATATATGGACTTGGTATTTTACCAAATAGGTCTTAGGGCAAGAACAGCTCAAATAAGCAAAGTCATGAAGGTCAGTCAATGCGGGAAATTTCAATAACTTTTAACATTTCTTCAAGTGCAGTCACAAAAACCATTCAAACGATATGGTGAAATTGGCTCTCATGAGGAACGCCACAGGAAAGGAAGACCCAGAGGTACCTCTGCAGCAGAAGATAAGTTCATTAGACTTACCAGCCTCAGAAATTGCAGCCCAAATAAATGCTTCATAGTTCAAGTTACAGACACATCTCAACATCAACTGTTCAGAGGAGACTGCATGAATTCGATTTGCTGCAAAGAAACCACTAATAAAAGACCAATAAAAAGAAGAGACTTGCTTGGGCCAAGAAACACGCGCAATGGATATTAGACCAGTGGAAATATGTTCTTTGGTCTGATGAGTCCAAATTTGAGATTTTTGGATCCAACAGCCATGTCTTTGTGAGAAGCAGAGTAGGTGAACGGATTAGCTCTGCATGTGTGGTTCCCACCGTGAAGCATGGAGGAGGTGGTGTGATGGTGTGGGTGTGCTTTGCTGGTGACAAGGTCTGTGATTTATTTAGAATTCAAGGCCAACCTTAGCAGTATGGCTACCACAGATTTCTGCAGTGATACGCCATCCCATCTGATTTGTGCTTAGTGGGACTATCCTTTGCTTTCAACAGGACAATGACCCATCACACATCCAGGATGTGTAAGGGCTATCTGACCTGGAAGGAGAGTGATTGAGTGCTGGTCTCCACAATCACCCGACCTCAACCCAATTGAGATGGTTTGGGATGAGTTGGACTGTTAAGGAAAAGCAGCCAACAAGTGATCAGCATATCTGAGCCTTATCTCAGCTCACTGGTCACGATGGCAACACCCATCCGTAGCACGCGCTCCAGCAGGTTTATCTCATTGATCATCCCTAAAGCCAACACCTCATTCGGCCGCCTTTCGTTCCAGTACTCTGCTGCCTGTGATTGGAACGAATTGCAAAAATCGCTGAAGTTGGAGACTTTTATCTCCCTCACCAACTTCAAACATCAGCTATCTGAGCAGCTAACCGATCGCTGTAGCTGTACATAATCTATTGGTAAATAGCCCACCCATCTTCACCTACCTCATCCCCACAGTTTTTATTTTTATTTATTTACTTTTCTGCTCTTTTGCACACCAATATCTCTACCTGTACATGATCATCTGATCATTTATCACTCCAGTGTTAATCTGCAATATTGTAATTATTCGCCTACCTCCTCATGCACACATTGTATATAGACTCCCCTTTTTTCTCTACTGTGTTATTGACTTGTTAATTGTTTACTCCATGTGTAACTCTGTGTTGTCTGTTCACACTGCTATGCTTTATCTTGGCCAGGTCGCAGTTGCAAATGAGAACCTGTTCTCAACTAGCCTACCTGGTTAAATAAAGGTGAAATAAAAAAATAAAAAATAAAACATAAAAAAATGTGGGAATTCCTTCAAGAATGTTGGAAAAGCATTCCAGGTGAAGCTGGTTTAGAGAATGCAGAGCGTGTGCAAAGCTGTCATCAAGGCAAAGGGTAGCTATTTGAAGAATCTCAAATATATTTTGATGTATTTAACCATTTTTTTGGTTACTACTTGATTCCATATATGTTATTTCATAGTTTTGATGTTGTCACTATTATTCTACAATGTAGAAAATAGTAAAAATAAAGAAAAATCCTTGAATGAGTAGGTGTGTCCAAACTTTTGACTGGTACTGTAGGTCTTGATGCCCTTGGCCAGTTTGATGCAGGGTCCTATTGTAGTGCACTATCTAGGGAATATGTTGCCATTGAGCACTACATTTGTGTTCTTCTTACCTTAGAGATGTAGGCCTTGATGCCCTCAGCCAGTTTGATGCAGGGCTCTCCAAACAGCTGAGCCAGGTTCTCTGGGATGTCTTGGTCTTTATCCAAAGCATTTAACAGACTGAGACACTTCAGCTCCTCTGTTACACCCTGGCTACGCACCTACAGGGAGGAAATAATATAAAAACTTGGGTTACGAGAGATAGTGTTATAGTGTTATAAGCGTACGTAGCAGTAACAAAGCATTCGGCAGACTGATACACTTCAACTGCTCTAACGCCCTGGCGATAAAAAAAAGAAGGTTATTTAACCTGGCAAGTCAGTTAAGAACACATTCTTATCTAGGAACAGTGGGTTGTTACCTTGTTCAGAGGCACAAAGACAGATTTTTAGCTTGTCAGCTCGGGGATTCGATCTAGTAACCTTTCGGTTACTGGCCCAACGCTCTAACCACTAGGCTACCTGCCGCCCCAAAATCACCTGACCTCAAATCCGTGAATCAAGCCTTCATGGTCGAATTGCTGCAAAGAAACCACTACTAAACGACACCAATAAGAAGAGACTTGCTTGGGCCAAGAAACTCGAGCAATGGACATTGGACCAGTGGAAATATGTCCTTTGGTCTGATGAGTCCAAATTTGAGATTTTTGGTTCCAAACGCCATGTCTTTGTGAGACGCAGAGTAGATTAACAGATAATCTCACCGTGAAGCATGGAGGAGGTGTGATGGTGCTTTGCTGGTGACACTGTCTGTGATTTATTTACAATTCAAGGCATACTTTAGCAGCATGGCTACCACAGCATTCTGCAGCGATACGCCATCACATCTGGTTTGCGCTTATTGGGACTCATTTTCTTTTCAACAGGATAATGAACCATCACACATCCAGGCTGTGTAAGGGCTATTTGACCTGGAATGCGATGCATCTACAGGGAGGAGAGAATAGAAAAGACTTAGCGACATAAAGCCATATAAGCAATGCATAGAGTGATATAAAGCATTCAACAGGCAGAAACTTTAGCTCCTCTGTTAAGCCCTGGCTACGCACCTACAGGGAAGGAACAAAGAAAATATATTTTAGGAGAGGTAGTGTAAGTGTTATAAGTGTGACATATGGCATTCATAGGTACTTTGAATGTCACAATCAATGAGAGATTGCGTCGATGATGGCAGACCAACAGCAACATGAGAACAAGATTGTAATAAAGGATCGGTCATTTTATGAATGTTAGTGCTTTCATTATGTCTGGAATGTGTCATCCTTAACAACAGTTTCAATGTCATTCACAGACTGCTTAACTAGCGGTTTGATTCTCCTGGAATGAACTCGAACATACACCCAGATCCCAGATATCTAATAGGCCAATAAACCACCCACTCCTCCAGGGCACACAGGAAATACTTAAATTTCTCTCCTTTCTTCCTCTCTTTTGGTCTTTCTCTCCATCTGAGACTCAGACTCTTTCTATCCCCCACTCAGATCCCTGCAGTTAATTTCTGTATTACGTTTGAGTCTGTGTGTAATTTGTGTGTAATTGAGTGTGTGTGTAATTTGTGTGGCCAGGGGTACGGAACTGCTCAGCATCACGTTTGGGGGGGGGGGGGGGTTGTACTATTGACCCTTTAACAAGGCCCAACAGGGGTATGACTGCGGTGTGTGCGCATGCGAGCATACAGTGAGCACTTGGATGATCCTGAAGAAGATTGGGAGAATGTCATATGGTCAGATGAAACCAAAATATAACTTTTTGGTAAAAACTCAACTCGTCGTGTTTGGAGGACCGACTGTGAAGCATGGGGTGGAAACATCATGCTTTGGGGCTGTTTTTCTGCAAAGGGACCAGGACGACTGATCCGTGTAAAGGAAAGAATGAATGGGGCCATGTATCGTGAGATTGAGTGAAAACCTCCTTCCATCAGCAAGGGCATTGAAGATGAAACGTGCCTGGGTCTTTCAGCATGACAATGATCCCAAACACACCGCCCGGGCAACGAAGGAGTGGCTTCGTAAGAAGCATTTCAAGGTCCTGGAGTGGCCTAGCCAGTCTCCAGATCTCAACCCCATAGAAAATCTTTGGAGGGAGTTGAAAGTCCGTGTTGCCCAGCAACAGCCCCAAAACATCACTGCTCTGGAGGAGATCTGCATGGAGGAATGGACCAAAATACCAGCAACAGTGTGTGAAAACCTTGTGAAGACTTACAGAAAACATTTGACCTCTGTCATTGCCAACAAAGGGTATTTAACAAAGTATTGAGATAAACTTTTGTTATTGACCAAATACTTACCTTACACCATAATTTGCAAATAAATTCATAAAAAATCCTACAATGTGATTTTCTGGATTTTTTTTCTTCTCATTTTGTCTGTCATAGTTGAAGTGTACCTATGATGAAAATTACAGGCCTCTCATCTTTTTAAGTGGGAGAACTTGCACAATTGGTGGCTGACTAAATACTTTTTCCCCCACTGTATATACTGTATCTAAAAGCATAATTGGGAAATAATAGATAAAAATTTGTATATTTAGGACATTTTGGCCTTTCCAGGACTCCATAATGTTTCATTTGTTTTGATTTCAAGAAAACTTTTTATTTTACATTAATTTGAAGCGTACCAAAACAGGGTGTGATCATTCTACAGTGGTCCCTGCAGCGTACACTCAAACCACAGTGACTAGAATGTATTAAGAACGTCCAGCTTCAATTGACCCAACAGTCAGCGTTTGAGCTGGCAACACTGTTTTTTACAAACATTTTGCGCAAACAGTCCTGACAAATGTGACCATTTTATTTTTGGATGCAATGTTCAGACATCCACAGACGTGGCGACAGCATAACACAATCATCCAAACCGTAAAATGCAGGCCACAATAGTCCTAGTGCTAACTGAGGAAAGATTGACTTAACACAAGCGGTCATATTCAACTAACTCTCGGCTGATAGAAACCATAAAATTAATTAGACAATAGAAATTACGGGTGAGCTTACCATTGATCAAAATAATTTCATATAACTCTTTCCAAAAATAGAAAGTAATCCGATGGGTAGTTTGTGGACACCGCCATGTTTAATTTTACTGGTCAACCAAAGATAAGATGAGACTAGATGAGTTTGATCTGTTTGCAGTAGGCATGTTGAAGGGGATGTGTCGTCTACCATCACTCACTTCCCATCATTCACTTCCGGAAGTTTACTCGAAAGATGAGTGAACCATCCCTCACCTCATTTTGTTATAACATCTTTGGTTCGACAGACGTTTACGTGACAACCAGAATGCATTGTATAATGTCAACAAACACGGTGCCCCACATACCTGGCATTCCTAGGCCATCCTTAGCATTAGCTCATCATAATCAGTACAACCTTCAAAAAATTATTTTACACACATCATATGTGTCCATTACAATCTATGGATGAATAGGAATGCATGATTTGACACCAGAACTTGAAATAAACCACTCTACTATTATTCTGACATTCCACATTCTTAAAACAAAGTAAACGTCCGACTTCAACTGTATATTATGATCCACACATATATACGGTATGCTACAATCGAACTGACAAGACGATATACAGAAAATAAAGGACTTACTTTGATTGGAATGCACACATGTCCAAAGTTATTATTTGTAAGGACAAAAATGAAGGCAATGCGAGTGCCAGCCAGAAAATGTGCCAAGGGGAAAAAGTTTGTACTAGACTGTGTAAATGTCTGCATACTTGATCTGGGGAAAGACTAGGGTGTTGCTTGCGCTGTCATCGAAAAGAGTCAAGCCTCAAACAAATTGTCCACAACAGTGAAATGGGCTACATCTTTTTGAATTAATGAGGAGGCGGAACATACCTAAATTCAAACTGTTGTTAGAAAATAAAACTTGTTGTAAAATAATTTCAAATTGACAAGTTTAAATATAGCCTATAGATAATTTGCAGGTAGCGTGTGGCTTGGTTTGAGGGCAGGGTGGGTTAACGTTCATGTTGTTTAACAATCACATTTTGGAACAGTTGTGTGCATTCTGACATCACGTTAGAGATATTTGGAACTCACACGTGAAAAGGTTAATTTATGAATAATGAAATATACAAACATAAATATAGAAAATATACCATTTGGATTGGGCAAAATTATCAATATATTGTTTAACATAATATACTCTACGGGTATATCAATGTTCCCGAGTGGTATCCCTGCTAGTTTTAAAGTTATCGCCCATTTTATATATACAGAAATTGGTATATTAGGCAATGTATCCAATCACAGCCCTCCTTTTACTTGCATCATTGCAAATTCTGTAAATCACCAGCAGACGGTGGCCATTTTGAATCCATTTTCACATTCACTCGGTAATGCTTACTTACATTTTCATATGACACAAATGTTTGCTATGTAGCACTTACAGACTAAACACTATGGAGTCTTAAAAGAGGCCCGGGTAAGGCCAAAATGTCATAAATATGCCAACTTTGATAAATTATTTCTCAATTATGCGTTTAGATACAAATGTCAAATATATGTCAACAGTGCTTTCTCCAATGGGCTATTCTATGGATTACATTTAGTGAAAATCCTCAAAATCATGGTCTTATTTGTCTGTGTTTCATGAGGAATCACTAGCATAAAACAAGATTCTGGCACATTCTACTTACGGGAAGTGTCTGGGTTCTCCAAAACAGTGGCTGGCTGGGCCTCAATCTAATATAGCCAGACATGGAGTGCGTCTCCATACTCTTGACAGTAGCATCCTCTCATCTCCATTCCCTAGTCTAAAACATTGTTAAAGTGCATGACTAATTTATAAAAAATACAAGAGTGATGCTATTTTCACCGTATTGCTGTGTTTTCAGATGAGTGCTAATGTGGAAGAGGAGACGAGGAAAATAAGGAAAAGGAAGCCATGTTAGACTTTAAAGATGCACCCTATGTCTGGCTGGACTTCTGACTTTGCATTGTCTTTGTGATATCAGTGAGAGTTGATGTTTTGTGCATGAGTGTGCATGGCATGAAAGAGAACGTAAAAGTGGGCTATTGGTGTCTTTGTAGGCCATCGCCAGATTATTTGTTATTAACCTTTTGAAGCTAGGGGACACTATTTTTATGTTTGGAAAAATAACGTTCCCAAAGTAAACGGCCTATTTCTCAAGACCAGATGCTAGAATATGCATATAATTGACAGATTAGGATAGAAAACACTCACAAGTTTCCAAAACTATCAAAATATTGTCTGAGTATAACAGAACTGATATTGCAGGCGAAACCCTGAGGAAAATCTAACCAGGAAGTGGCTTCTATTTTGAAAACTCCATGTTCCATAGCCTGCCTTTGCTCCATTTAAAGGGATATCAACCAGATTCCTTTTCCTATCGCTTCCTCAAGGTGTCAACAGTCTTTAGACGTAGTTTCAGGCTTTTATTTTGAAAAATGAGCGAGAAAGATAACATTGCGTCATTGTATGGCCGGGTGCCAGCAGCATTTTGTTTGGCGCAACAGAGTTTGGGCAGCCGTTGCCTTTCCCTCTCCTACTGCAAAAGACAGTTGCGGTTGATATATTATCGATTATATATTTTAAAAACAACCTGAGGATTGATTATAAAAAACGTTTGATATGTTTCTGTGGACATTACGGATACTATTTGGAATTTGCCTGCGTTGTCGTGACCGCTCTTTCCTGTGGATTTCTGAACATAACGTGCCAAACAAACTGAGGTATTTTGGATATAAAAATAATCTTTATGGAACAAAAGGAACATTTATTGTGTAACTTGGAGTCTCGTGACTGAAAACATCCGAAGATCATCAAAAGGTAAACGATTAATTTGATTGCTTTTCTGATTTTCGTGATCAAGCTACTTGATGCTGGGTGTTCATAATGTATTATCCCGCTAAAGGGATGGGTAGCGTCAAGAAGTTAACAGATGTTTACAGCAGGGGAGTGGAGACTGCAGTGTGTGCAAGTGTGTGTGTGTAATCCTTCCCTCCCATTAGAAAAACCCCTATTACAGGATTAATGTCATTAACTCTACCCATAGCCAGGTGGAGGGGTCAGAGAGGACAGGAACACACACAAATCAACAAAGCCCCACAGATCTCAGGAACGCCATCAAGGAAGTAGGGAACGATGTAGTAGTGTTACCTCTGGACACCAAGCACCGGCCATGGCCCAGGGAGTGTGTGTGTGTGTGTTCACAACGCAGGATTTTACCAAGTCTTATTAAAGGTGATTATGGAAGAGAAGCCAGCCATGTAACTCAAAGCCGGGCCCAGAGACCTGGATTGTGTGTGTGTGAGGGAGTGTGTCTGTGTGTGTCATGCATGTGTCTATGTTTAAGCGCAACTGTACATTACATTTTGTAAGTGTGTACGTGTGCTTCACACAATCCATGTCTCAATTTTCTGAAGGCATAAAAATCATTCTTTAATCTCTCTCCTCCTCTTCATCGACACTGACTGAAGTGAATTTAAGAACTTACAACAAGGGATCATAGTATTCACCTGACAATAAGGGATCATAGTATTCACCTGACAATAAGGGATCATGGTTTTCACCTGGATTCACCTGATCAGTCTACGTCATGGAAAGAGTTGTACACTCAGTGTATATCTCTCTATTACAATTGGGAATACTTCCAAAATGAAAACCACTTGGAGCTGATTTGCTGGCATTTTTACAGTCATTTATATCCAACGATTAAAAAAAAGATATACACTACCATTCAAAAGTTTGAGGTCACTTAGAAATGTCCTCGTTTTTTAAAGAAAAGTACATTTTTTGTCCATAAAAAACAAACATCAAATTGATCAGAAATACAGTGTAGACATTGTGAATGTTGTAATCGACTATTGTAGCTGGAAACGGATGATTTTTTAAAATGGAATAGGGGCGTACAGACACCCATTATCAGCAACCATCACTGCTGTGTTCCAATGGCACATTGTGTTAGCTAATCCAAGTTGATCATTTTAAAAGGATAATTGATCATTACAAAACCCTTTTGCAAGTGAAAACGGTTGTCCTGATTAAAGAAGCAATAAAACTGGCCTATGTATGGAATAGGGTGCCATTTGGGACACAGTCATTGTATAAATCAGAAACAGAATGGTAACCAACCAGCCTAGAGTAATTTTTTCTCTCCCTCCCTGTCTTCTCCCTCCATTCCCCTGGTCCCCTGCTCATGTCCTTGAGAACATTGTTCTTGTTCTTTTAAACGCATGCTGTAATGATTAGCTACGATAACACAATGAAGGGCACACACATTAAGTAGAACAGGTGATTACAGATTTTCACTCACTTTAAACCAGGGTTAATTTAAAGCGGCAATTTGTAGCTTTTTGGTCAACTTGACCAAATTCACATAGAAGTGTGAGTTACAGATCGGTCATTCTCATTTAAAGCAAGTCTAGGAAGCGGCAGACCTGTTCTATGTGTACTATTTCAATGATTCCCTTGCTGATCTCACGGTCAGTTTGGCGTTGCCACAAATTATGCTAGCCCTTGTGGTAATCTGATCCTACATCAGAACAACATGGGGCTTCAGTTCAGCCAACTAACAGACAGAACCCGCTGCTTCCTGGGTTCCGTCCCAGGGTTCCACTCCACTTCCATCTATGACTCAACGCATTCTACTGTGTCCAAAATCGCTCATGCATCCAAGTGGCTACTACCTTCAAACGCCTAGCGCGTCCAAGACGCTAACGTTGTCGCTAATCCCTGACCTCTCATCTGAACCTCCTGCTAAGGAACACAAGGGCTAGGATAATCTTCATAGAGCAGCCTGAAGCCACTGGATTCTCTGTCATGGAGGAGTGAAAGGGAAAATATGTTTTAGTGAAATGAGGCAAAAGGGGGTAAAGAGAGATTGGGAAGTTAAATACAATATGGAAGAGGTGTGTGAGGGGTTAGGGAAAGGGGAGAGAAGACAGAAGGGAGTGAGAGCAGAGAGAGGAGAAGGAAGAGGTGATAAATAGATTAGGAAAGAGGGCAGAGGACAGAGGAGAGGGGAGTAGAAGGGATAGCGTACAGAAAGGAGAATGAAAAAGGGGGAAAAGGAGGGTAAAGAGAAATAGAGGCCTCGAGTCGGGGAGAGAGAAGAGAATGAGAGAGAGGAGAAAAAGAGGGGAATGTTCTTCCAGTAGCTTTAATTAATAGCTATAGAAATGAGCGTTGACTGTGGGACAGGAGGGCCCAATTTCTACATTTATTTCGCATTGAAGTGTGTCAATCTCAAGGTCAAATCAAATTAAAAGTTACATCTCTCTCTCCCCCTCGTCTCTCTATCCCTGCCCAGTCTTTCCGTCTCCCTCTCACCATTCCCAGTCTATCCATCCCCCAGTCTCTCCCTCTCCCCCAGTCTCTTTCTGTCTCTCGCTCTCCATCCCGTCTCTCTCGGTCTCTCCCCATCACTCTGTGTCTCTCCCTCCCACCGACTCTCTCCCTCATCTCTCCCTCCCTGCCCCCAGCAACTCTGTCCCTCGCCCCGTCTCCCACCTCTCTCCCGCCCTCTCCCGCCTCCCCTGCAACTCTGTCCCTCGTCCTGTCTCTCTCTTGCTCTCCCTCCCTGTCTCCCTCCCGCTCTCCGTCTCTCTCTCTCTCTCTCTCTCGCTCTCCCCTCCACCCCCAGTCTCTCTCTTCCCTGTCTCTCCCATGTCTCCCTCTCTCCCCCGCCTCCCTGTCTCTCACCCTCCCATCTCTCCCTCTCCCTTCTCCGTCTTTCTCTCCCTCCCCCTCTGTTTCTCTCTCTCCATCCCACGTCTCTCTCTTCCCCATCATCTCTGTCTCTCCCTCCCCGTGTCGCTCTGTCCCTCCCCGTCTATAGCCATCTCCCTCAGTCTCTCTTCCCCATCTCAGTCTCTCCCTCTCCCCGTGTCTCTGTCCCTCCCCATGTCTCTCACTCCCTCAGTCTTCCTCCCACCCCCCACCCACCCATGTCTCTCTCCCCCAGTTTCTCATTCCCTTCACCGTCTCTCTCTCTCCCTCCAGCTCTCTCTCTACCGCAGTCTTTCTCTGTCTCTTCCCCCCCACCTCTCCCTCCCACAGTCTCTCCCTCCCCCAGTGTCTCTCTCTCTCTCTCCCTCCCCCAGTCTCTCCCACTCTCCCTCCCCCAGTCTCTCCCACTCTCCCTCCCCCAGTCTCTCCCACTCTCCCGAGTGACACAGCGGTCTAAGGTGTAGCATCTCATTACTAGAGGTGTCACTACTGACCCTGGTTTGATTCCAGGCTGTAACACAACCGGCCGTGATTGGGAGTCCCATAGGGCGGCACACAATTGTCCCAGCTTCCCAAATGGTACTTTACTCCCTATAAAGCACACTACTTTTGACCAAGTGGCCATAGGGTGTGCGCGCGAGTGTTTGCGTGTGTGTTTCCGTCTCTGTATATTTGTAGTACACGCTGACATAATCTATAGCAGGGACACTATCCTCTCTTCTTCCCGCTCATTTGTTGACTGATTTTGACCTATTGCTCTCTCTATTTTGCTCTTTACTTTCCTCTCCTCCTTCCTTTTTTGCATCTCTCTCCCCCCCTCTCTTCTGATAGAGAAAATTAGCTCTATGGTCCAAAACAATGCCTATAACCATTCCTGGAAGATCCGTTCTATTTATAACGGACAAAATCTGTATATAAAAAAGGTTTGCGTTATGCAAGTCAGTTGCACAACACTCATTGGCAGGAGAGAATGAATTGAGAGAGAGAGGGAAGAAAGAGAGAGGGGTGAGAAAGAGCGAGAAGGGGCGGAAAGATGGATGGAGAGAGAGACGGGAGAAATAGGAAATAAGTGAGGAGGAAAGAGAGAAACAAAGAGATTGTGTGTACTTTGGCAGAAGGGAATGTGTGTGAGGTTTATGTTAGTAGCGTTGAGGGAAAATTCATGCATTGTGCTATTAAGATAAACCGCTGCGTCTCTCGTTCTCCAACTCCCTCTCTCTCCTTCTCCCTTTCTGCTGGAACGAGCATAGCCTTGCATCGTCAGTTAGACACTACATTATAAAGGCTTCAGCATGGTATCTCTGTATCAGCATGGTATTGACCTGTCTAGTGTTAACGTTTACTCTGTTTAAATCAATACGCAAAATCAATTACACTACCGGCCTAAAGTTTAAGAACACCTACTCATTCAAGGGTTTTTCTTTATTTGTACTATTTTCTACATTGTAGAATAGTGAAGAAATCAAAACTATGAAATAAAAAAGTGTTAAATCAAAATATATTTTGAGAGTCTTCAAATTGCAAAGCTGTCATCAAGGCGAAGGTTGGCTTACTCTTTGCATTCTCTCAACCAGCTTCATGAGGTAGTCACCTGGAATGCATTTCATATAACAGATTTCTTCAAGTGCAGTCTCAAAAACCATCAAGCGCTACGATGAAACTGGCTCTCATGACGACCGCCACAGGAATGGAAGACCCAGAGTTACCTCTGTGAAAGATAAGTACATTAGAGTTAGCAGCCTCAGAAATGGCAGCCCAAATAAATGCTTCATAGAGTTCAAGTAACAGACACATCTCAACATCAACTGTTCAAAGGAGACTGTGTGAATCAGGCCTTCATGGTAGAATTGCTGCAAAGAAACCCCTACTAAAGGACACCAATAAGAAGAAGAGACTTGCTTTGGCCAAGAAACATGAGCAATGGACATTAGACCGGTGGAAAGTTGTCCTTGTGAGATGCTGTGTGGGTGAACGGATGATTTCTTGCATTTGTATTTCCCACCGTAAAGCATGGAGGAGGTGTGATGGTGCGGGGGTGCTTTGCAGATTACACGGTCAGTGATTGATTTAGAATTCCATGCACACTTAACCAGCATGGCTACCACAGCATTCTGCAGCGATACGCCATCACACCTGGTTTGGGCTTAGTGGAAGTATCATTTGGTTTTCCAACAGGACAATGAACTAACACACCTCCATGCTGTGTAAGGGCTATTTTTCCAAGAAGGAGAGTGATGGAGTGCTGCATCAGATGACCTGGCCTCCACAATCCCGAACTCAACCAAATGGAGATGGTTTGGGATGAGTCGGACCACAGAGTGAAGGAAAAGCAGCCAACAAGTGCTCAGCATATGTGGGAACGCCTTCAAAACTGTTGGAAAAGCATTCCAGGTGAAGTTGGTTGAGAGAATTCCAGAAGTGTGCAAAGCTGTCATCAAGGCAAAGGGTGGCTATTTGAAGAATCTCAAATATATTTGGATGTGTTTAACCTTTTTGGGATAGGGGGCAGCATTTTCACTTTTGGATGAATAGTGTGCCCAGAGTGAACTGCCTCCTACTCTGTCCCAGATGCTAATATATGCATATCATTAGTAACATTGGATAGAAAACACTCTGAAGTTTCTAAAACTGTTTGAATGATGTCTGTGAGTATAACAGAACTCATATGGCAGGCGAAAACCTGAGAAAAATCCAACGAGGAAGTGGGAAATCTGAGGTTTGTAGTTTTTAAAAGCTTGGCCTACCGAATACACAGTGTCTATGGGATCAAGTTGCACTTCCTAAGGCTTCCACTAAATGTCAACCGTCTTTAGAAACTTGTTTCAGGCTTCTGCTATAAAGGAGGGGGAAATGGGAGCTGAATGAGTCATGGGTCTGGCAGAGTGTCTCAGGCTCGTGAAGCGCGGTCCCGACAGAGTTAGCTCTCGTTCCAGGGCTTTTCTTCAGACAATGGAATTCTCCGGTTGGAACCTTATTGATGATTTATGTTAAAAACATCATAAAGATTGATTCCATACATCGTTTGACTTGTTTCTACGAGCTGTAACGGAACTTTGAGTTTTTGTCTGGACGTAGTGCTAACAACAAGTGGCTATTTGGACATAAATTATGGACTTTATGGATCTTTATAGAAAAAACAGTCATTTATTGTCGAACTGCGATTCCTGGGAGTGCATTCTGATGAAGATCAAAGGTAAGTGAATATTTATAATGTTATTTCTAACTTCTGTTGACTCCAACATGGCGGATATTTTTTTGGCTGGATTGGGCTCTGAGCGCCATACTCAGTTTATGCTTTTTCCTTCAAGTTTTTTTAAAATCTGACAGACTTCTCCTTAATGCAATCGCTATCTTTAATTATGGGAATAACAGTTGTATCTTTTATCAATGTTTATTATGAGTATTTCTGCAAAATCACCGGATATTTTGGAATCAAAACATTACTGCACGTAACGCGCCAATGTAAACGGAGATTTTTGGATATAAATATGCACATTATCGAACAAAACATACATATATTGTGTAACATGATGTCCTATGAGTGTCATCTGATGAAGCTCATCAAAGGTTTATATATTTATGCTTTTTGTGACTCCTATCTCTGGCTGGTGTTTTTTTTACTTGGCTCTGACCTAACATAATCATACAGTGGGGCAAAAAAGTATTTAGTCAGCCACCAATTGTGCAAGTTATCCCACTTAGAAAGATGAGAGGCCTGTAATTTTCACCATAGGTACACTTCAACTATGACCGATAAAATTTGAAAGAAAATCCAGAAAATCACATTGTAGGATTTTTAATTAATTAATTTGCAAATTATGGTGGAAAATAAGTATTTGGTCAATAACAAAAGTTTCTCAATACTTTGTTATATACCCTTGTTGGCAATGACAGAGGTCAAACGTTTTCTGTAAGTCTTCACAAGGTTTTCACACACTGTTGCTGTTTTTTTGGCCCATTCCTTCATGCAGATCTCCTCTAGAGCAGTGATGTTTTGGGGCTGTTGCTGGGCAACACGGACTTTCAACTCCCTCCAAAGATTTTCTATGGGGTTGAGATCTGGAGACTGGCTAGGCTACTCCAGGACCTTGAAATGCTCCTTCGTTGCCTGGGCGGTGTGTTTGGGATCATTGTCATGCTGAAAGACCCAGCCACGTTTCATCTTCAATGCCCTTGCTGATGGAAGGTTTTCACTCTAAATCTCACGATACATGGCCCCATTCATTCTTTCCTTTACACGGATCAGTCGTCCTGATCCCTTTGCAGAAAAACAGCCCCAAAGCATGATGTTTCCACCCCCATGCTTCACAGTAGGTATGGTGTTCTTTGGATGCAACTCAGCATTCTTTGTCCTCCAAACACGACGAGTTGAGTTTTTACCAAAAAGTTATATTTTGGTTTCATCTGACCAAAATGCTCTCTAGCAAACTTTAGACGGGCCTGGACCTGTACTGGCTTATGCAGGGGGACAAGTCTGGCACTGCAGGATTTGAGTCCCTGGTGGCGTAGTGTGTTACTGATGGTAGGCTTTGTTACTTTGGTCCCAGCTCTCTGCAGGTCATTCACTAGGTCCCCCCCGTGTGGTTCTGGGATTTTTGCTCACCGTTCTTGTGATCAGTTTGACCCCACGGGGTGAGATCTTGCGTGGAGCCCCAGATCGAGGGAGATTATCAGTGGTCTTGTAGGTCTTCCATTTCCTAATAATTGCTCCCACAGTTGATTTCTTCAAACCAAGCTGCTTACCTATTGCAGATTCAGTCTTCCCAGCCTGGTGCAGGTCTACAATTTTGTTTCCGGTGTTCTTTGACAGCTCTTTGGTCTTGGCCATAGTGGAGTTTGGAGTGTGACTGTTTGAGGTTGTGGACAGGTATCTTTTATACTGATAACAAGTTCAAACAGGTGCCATTAATACAGGTAACAAGTGGAGGACAGATGAGCCTCTTAAAGAAGAAGTTACAGGTCTGTGAGAGCCAGAAATCTTGCTTGTTTGTAGGTGACCAAATACTTATTTTCTACCATAATTTGCAAATAAATTCATTAAAAATCCTACAATGTGATTTTCTGGATTTTTCCCCCTCATTTTGTCTGTCATGGTTGAAGTGTACCTATGATGAAAATTACAGGCCTCTCTCATCTTTCTAAGTGGGAGAACTTGCACAATTGGTGGCTGACTAAATTATTTTTTGCCCCACTGTATGTTGTGCTTTCGCTGTAAAGCCTTTTTGAAAATCGGACACGATGGGTAGATTAACAACAAGTGTATCTTTCATTCACTGTATTGGACTTGTTAATGTGTGAAAGTGACATATTTCAAAAAAATATATTTTTGAATTTCGTGGACTGCCTTTTCAGCGGAATGTTGTCGAGGGGTTCCGCGAGCGGAAGGTTAACACTTTTTTGGTTACTACATGATTCCATGTGTTATTTCATAGTTTTGATGTCTTCACTATTATTCTCCAATGTAGAAAATAGTAAAGATAAAGAAAAACCCTTGAATGAGTAGGTGTTCTACAACTTTTGACTAGTGTAGGTTATATCCCTTTTATGCTCACTTGATGAAAACATGAAAGCCCCTGTTGTTCCGGATGACTGTGTGATCTCACTCTCCATTGGATATGAGCAAAACTTTTAAATCATGTTAACACTTGCAAGGCCTCTGGGCTAGATGGAATACAAGGACCGGCCCATTCACAGAGCATGCAAGGACCAACTGGCAAGTGTCTTCACAGACATTTTCAATCTTTCCTTGTCCCAGTCTATAATCCCAACATGTTTCAAGGTGACCACCATTGTCCCTGTTCCCAAGAACTCGAAGGTAACATGCCTATATCGCCCTGTAGCACTCACATCTGTAATTATGAAGTGCTTTAAAAAAAACTGGTCATGACACACAACACCACCATCATCTCAGACACCCTGGACCTACTCCATTTTGCATACCGCCCCAACAGACCCACAGATGGTGAAATCTTAATTGTACTTCGCACTGTCCTATCCCACCTGGACAAGAGGGAAAATAACTGTCATAAACCGAGGGTATTTGGAAAAAGACACAGGATGGTTATTCAATACCGTCAATTTCAAAACTATTTATTTGAATTTGTTCAATAAATTTGAATATTTGTAGCTACCTTTTAAGTTAATACCTGCAGTCAACTTGTGCAATATGTTAGGAGATGAAGCAGATTGCTGTCACGCCCTGACCTTAGAGAGCCATTTTATTTCTCTATTTCGTGAGGTCAGGATGTGATGTGGGGTGGGAATTCTATGTTTTGTATTTCTTTGTGCTTAGCCGAGTGTGGTTCCCAATCAGAGGCAGCTGTCTATCATTGTCTCTGATTGGGAATCATACTTAGGTAGCCTTTTTCCCACCTATGTTGTGGGATCTTGTTTTTGTACAGCTCTTGTAGCCTACAGAATGGTACATTCATTTTGGTTTCACAGTGTTATTTTGTTGCTGGTTCTCATTTAAATAAATATGATGACCACAAATTACGCTGCGCCTTGGTCTCCTTCAAACAACGAACGTTACAATTGCGTTCTTCATTTCACCAGCCACATTATGAAGCTTACCGGAGTTACCCAGAACAGTTGAGCCTGTCACGCATTTATTTCTAAATAGCACAATGGGAGAAAGCGAGAGCCGGTGAGTCCATAGCTTCTATATCTTTCAGGGAGTCTCTTGTGTGGCGCACATGAGGTGATTAAGTTACAATTGTACGCAATTCACTACAAAATGTTTGCAATCTGATATCTTACAATGGCTTTCTGTCAGAAGTCAAAGAGCTCTGGATGAGTTCTGTAAAGCTGCCATTTTTTTCTTCTCCCTCTTCCTTCAAAAAAGCATGCGGCACAACTATGTTAATTTGAACAATTTCTCTAGTTCAGTAGCTACTAGCTATGCTTGTATCACTGTGCTTGATTTTCCTGTCTTTGCAATTAGTTTTGTAGGTGACCAAATACTTTATTTTACACCATCATTTGCAAATTCATTAAATCCTACAATGTGATTTTCTGGATTTCTCATTTTGTCTCATAGTTGAAGTGTACCTACGATAAATTACAGGCCTCATCTTTTTAAGTGGGAGAACTTGCACAATTGGTGGCTGACTAAATACTTTTTTCCCCCACTGTATATGTTATTAATAGGGATGCGCAACATATCGGTGAGCATATCAGAATCGGACGATATTAGCTAAAAATGCCAGCATCGGCCCGATGTCTTGTTCGACGCCGATGTGCAAAACTGATGTCAAAGCTGACGTGCATACCTATATAAACGTAAGTAGATTACGTAACAAAACACAGCGCCACACAGAACAAAAGCAGAAAAATACTAAGCGCACACTACCAAAAGTTCAAAGTTCAAGTCGAGCAGTCATTTTTAAGAGTAAGAACATTTCAACGAGACAACTCAAAAGGCAAAATCCATTAATGCCAAGATAATGGAATTCATTGCCCTTGACAATCAAGTGCTCTGTCGTGGATGTTGGCTTTCGCCGACTGGTCGAGCCCCAGTACACACAATTTTTCAGATGTTGCCCAACCAGAGTTATACAGTATTGTTGAAACTCACATCCATGAGCGTCACTGTTATTAGCTTCACGACTGACATTTAGACCCGCGATGTCAGCCCCATGAGCATTATGAGTCTGGTTCTGGTTCTCATACCGCTGCTGCCATTTCAAAGGCATTTGAGAACATGTTTGAAACTTGGAAACATGAGCACTCCTAGCTCCATTCGAACAACTGACTCAACTGCATCTTCAGCAGACGGGATACCCTGTCATGGCATCGAAACGCCTGCTCAACAAAATGGCCAACACAGACCGTGGGATTAAAACAAGTACTCGAGGCTGTGAACAAGCTCTCTGAGCCTCTTTACTGTGTCGCCACCATGCTAGATACAAGGACCGCTACTTCGATGCAGACAAGAAACTGTGATCATGTGAAATGTTACATACACAGGTGGACATGGGGATATACGTAAATGCCAACCTAAACTTTTCGGTCTGTGTGTGTGTGTGTGTAACCTTTATTTAACTAGGCAAGGCGGTTAAGAACAAATTCTTATTTACAATGACAGGCCAAACCTGGACGACACTGGGCCAATTGTGCGCCGCACTATGGCACTCCCGATCACGGCCAGATGTGACTGTAGTGACTCCTCTTGCACTGAGATGCAGTGCCTTAGACCACTGTGTGTGTTAACTATTTACTGTACTAGAATGCTTAAAATGCCACTAAAATGTAAAAAAAAATTGGTCATCTGCATAGTTTTTTTTTGGCAAGGAAAATATTAGATATCGGTATCGGCCAAAAATGTAATATCATTTACATTTACATTTAATCATTTAGCAGATGATTCAGTCACAATTGCCACAGAAAGGGGTTGCTAGTGTTAACTAACAGGGAAAACAGGGAAAACTCTAGAAAGTGAAGTTCAAGCTCGTGCTTCTCTCCGTGGGCTGATTGTTCCCACTAAACTGCGCAAGTACTTTGCTCACAAGCTTATACAGTTGAAGTAGGAAGTTTACATACACCTTAGCCAACTACATTTTAAACTCAGTTTTTCACAATTCCTGATATTTAATCCTAGTAAAAATTCCCTGTCTTAGGTCAGTTAGGATCACCACTTTTAAGAATGTGTAATGTCAGAATAATAGAGATTTATTTAAGCTTTTATTTCTTTCATCACATTCCCAGTGGGTCAGTTTACATACAATCAATTAGTATTTGGTAGCATTGCCTTTAAATTGTTTAACTTGGGTCAAACGTTTCAGGTAACCTTCCACAAGCTCCCCACAACAAGTTGGGTGAATGTTGGCCCTATCCCCCTGACAGCACTGGTGTAACTGAGTCAGGTTTGTAGGCCTCCTTGCTTGCACACACTTTTTTCGAATTTTCCATAGGATTGAGGTCAGGGCTTTGATGGCCACTCCAATACCTTGACTTTAAACCATTTTGACGCAACTTTGGAAGTATGCTTGGGGTCATTGTCCATTTGGAAGACCCATTTGCGACCAAGCTTTAACTTCCTGACTGATGTCTTGATGTTGCTTCAACATATCCACCTAATTTTCCTTACTCATGAAGCCATCTATTTTGTGAAGTGCACCAGTCCTTCCTGCAGCAAAGCACCCCCACAACATGATGCTGCCACCCCCGTGCTTCACGGTTGGGATGGTGTTCTTCGGCTTGCAAGCCTCCCCCTTTTTCCTCGAAACATAACAATAGTTATTGTGGCCAAACAGTTCTATTTTTGTTTCATCAGACCAGAGGACATTTCTCCAAAAAGTACGCTCTTTGTCCCAAAATGCAGTTGCAAACCGCAGTCTGGCTTTTTTTATGGCGGTTTTGGAGCAGAGGCTTCTTCCTTGCTGAGGTTGTCAATATAGGACTTTTACTGTAGCCTATCAGAAGCTTCTAAAGCCATGACATAATTTTCTGGAATTTTACAAGCTATTTAAAGTCAGTCAACTTAGTGTATGTACACTTCTGACCCACTGGAATAGTGATTGAGTGAAATAATCCGTCTGTAAACAATTGTTGCAACAATTACTTGTGGCATGCACAAAGTAGTTGCCAAAATTTTAGTTTGTTAACAAGACATTTGTGGAGTGGTTGAAAAACAAGTGTTAATGACGCCAACCTAAGCATGTAAACTTCCGACTTCAACCGTATATATAAAACATATGTGACCCGTTTCAAGAAGCTAGACCAATGTCGCACGTCACTACTACACAGCAGAGGCATTTGAAAGTTTTTTTATTTTTTACATAAATTGGTTTTTGGCAGAAATTGCCTTCTGGAATTGCCGTCCTGTGCCTTAATAACATGTGTATGCCATCTGTAAATACGAATAAAATTGTTAAATTACGAGCCTAGTTTACAGGAAAAAGCCAGGAACCTTCCCGCTAACCGTGATTGACTGAGATAATGGATGGGCTGGACATGCCAAGAAATGAGTTCAGGTTGGTCTGGCATGTAGCACGCTTGTCTATAACATGTTAAGGTTAAATATATAGTGTTAGCCATGGAGAATTGCAAAAGTGTTGCTACTGCTCTCAACAATATGGCTTCGCTGAAGATCAGTGGGAACAAATTGTGATGGTCTACTTTCTGCACACGATCAGTGTGACCCGGGATGACTTGACACAACGGCGAAACAAGTTTTAGCTAACTTCAAACCAAATGGAAAAGACACGCTCCCGTGAAGTGTTCATCCATGTATACGGACGGGTAAGACTAACTCTATTTTCAGATATTATAAGTTTAAAATTTTGTCAGTCATTTTTATTGTAAGTTAAAGCGTACTGTTAGCTAGCAAGCAATCTGTGTAGTAATCTTATTTGTATCTCAAACAGCCATTTGTATTGATAGTTATAGCTTAATGGCTAAGCCTGCTACGCTATGAAACCTGTGGTAGAAAAATTACTTACCTGATTTATTTGATTAATGGTTAAAAAATTAAGACATTTCTGTTCTACTAATGCTGTGTTTTTATGGACTCCACTCAAGCTCCCTGTAGCTAATCTGGGCGTATGGTCAAGAATGGGTTTCACCAGAGAGCTAATCTGCATCTGGGAGACTAAGCCAGGTGGTCAACAGAATGGGTTTGCCATAGTCTCTCCGATATTAAATGGATTGTTTGAAGCTACAACGTCTCAGTATGGGCAACAAACCACACTGACTTTATTGTTTGAAAACTAGAAACATCAATACCTTTGTCCGGGGATGCTATTCAATCAAAGAAACATATTGTTCTTATGCTCTCCAAATGGATGTTAGCTGTGAGGGCCAAGATACACTGACTTTAGTTTGCTACATGTCGGGGGATGCTATTCACAAAGACATATTGTTCTGTCTCTCGATTCCCGAGCAAGAAACGACACGTTCACAAAGACATACGCACTGTCGACCACACCTCCTGACTTTGAGAATTTACCATGCGACATGCATCAAGCACACCCATCTCAGTGGTGGTGAGATAAGAGAAATTGTCAGACTAATTTGCAATTGAATGTCATAACCACAAGTATATGATGGTGAATTGAGAATACAATCAGGCGTACAGTTAGAATGTTCTGCCATAACTTGTTTTAATCGCTGTTAATTACATAATTTTCTTTATCGTGGTTGGGTTCGCGAGAAAGTTATTGTATCAAAATGGGGTCCCCTGGGTTAGTGTTAGGTTTAGAATAGGGATTAGGGTAAAGGTTTAAGTTTAGGGTTAAAGGGTTAGGGTTAGTAGATAATCTGAAAATGCTCTATGAATAGGCAACCTTATGCTGTTATTGGGCTATGTAGCCTATACTCTTAGAAAATGTTATTTTGGGGCTCTATATAGAACCCTTTGGCTCTTTGGATGATATTAAAGATCACTTTACTAAAAAAAGGTTATATTTATATACCCCATGAGGGCAAAGAACCTTGAGGGTTTTACCCCTACCCCAGAGTGTGATGTGGATTTTTGCAAACAGCTAACAAAAGCTAACCCTCGTTAGACCTTGTTGATATCATGAAATGGCTAGCGGACATCCGACACCTTAACTCTATGGCAGGGGGAGATCGAATTTGTATTTTACAAAATTGTTACTGAGGTCAGTGGCAAACAGCAAGGTTCATAAAGAAAGGTTCATACAAACCTGCACTGTTGCAAACTAAATGCTAGCTAGAAGCAAGAGGAAATAATGTGTATAATATAAACATTCTTATAAACACATGATTTCCTATTGCTTTAAAATAAATACAAATTAAGGGGTTCTATATAGAACCTTTGATCATTTCAAATTTTAACTGCCCTTCTGATAAAAAACCAACTGCCATTAAAGCATGAAGACGCAAGAGGAAGGTGGTTGAACTTAAATATACTATTTTTCAAATTATTAAGGTAAAAAGTTTATTTAATTCAAATATATGAAGCCAAAGTCATATGATGAACTATGGGTAAGATAATGTATTAGAATGTGTGCACCATTTAGCTAGCTAGACGAAAAAGCTAGGCTACTTTAATAAACCACTTTGGAAGTTAGCTAGCTTACTACTTAAATATACATTTTAAATTATGGAATATGAAAAATAGAGCCACAGACCCAGCCTGACATTGGAAATTATCTAATTGTTCATTGTATGAGTATTTCAGTGAGGGGAATATTTTCTTGAAGTCAAAGAAATCTGTTGCTGACCTCTGAACGTACGTGATGGCCAGTGGGCTGAGAGAGGAGGTATGTATCTAAATGATTTATTAATAAAGTATTATATATGGTATAATAAGTCTTGGTGATTCAATAGCCTAGTTAATCATGAATTGACTTAACACACCATCTATGTTTTGCTCAGTCTGGCAGTAACTCCACTATCAGAGGCAGAGGATCTCTTTTGGTTGCTGCTGACAACAGCTGCATGCAAATTGTTCTTCTACATCATAATATGTTTAAGTAGCATTTCTTCTTCATTTTGGCATACTAATTCATGTTTCTGCTCCTTTCTTCGTATTCTCAGGAACCAGCCAGGCAACCACCCAAAATGTACTGTTCCATAAAGAAGTCAGTCAGAGTTGTTACCAAGATTGACATGGGTCATCATTCAAACAAAGGGATGCCGCCCAGGCCACGAGCATACTTCCAAACTATGTTTGCATATAATGAAAATAAAATCTCAAATATACTGGTCTTTTTCCCCATTATTTAACTGTTTATTATATTCTTAGCTAAAAAAAATACTTGATTAGTAGTAGCCTTAATTCATAAATTACACCATACAGGGTTCTAGAGAACCAGTCAAAAGTTTGAACACCTACTCATTCAAGGGTTTCTTTATTTGTGCTATTCTACAATGTAGAAAATAGTAAATGAAATCACGTAATAACCCAAAAAGTGTTCGATTCTTTAAAGTAGACACCCTTTGCCTCAGTGACAACTTTGCACACTCTTGGCATTCTCTCAACCAGCTTCAACTGGAATGATTTTCCAACAGTCTTGTTGGCTGCCTTTCCTCCACTCTGCAGTCCAACTCAACCCAAACCATCTCAATTGGGTTGAGGTCGGGTGATTGTGGAGGCCAGGTCATCTGATGCACCACTCCATCACTCCTTGGTTAAATAGCCTTTACAGAGCCTGGAGGTGTGTTGGGCCATTG
The DNA here is from genome assembly GCF_034236695.1 of Oncorhynchus nerka. NCBI lineage: Eukaryota > Metazoa > Chordata > Actinopteri > Salmoniformes > Salmonidae > Oncorhynchus > Oncorhynchus nerka. The sequence continues at coordinate 40,472,552 of NC_088403.1, forward strand.
TCCTGTTGAAAAACAAATTATAGAAACACTAAGCACAAACCAGATGGGATGACATATCACTGCAGAATGCTGTGATAGCCATGCTGGTTAAGTGTGCCTTGAATTCTAAATAAATCAGTGTCACCAGCAAAGCAACTTGACACCACCACCTCACCTCCTCCATGCTTCACGATGAGAACCACATATGCGGAGATCATCCGTTCACCTACTCTGCTTCTCACAGACACAGCGGTTGGAACCAAAAAAGTGAAAATGTGGACTCATCAGACGAAAGGACTGATTTCCACCAGTAATGTCCATTGCTCGTGTTTTTTGGCCCAAGCAAGTCTCTTTTTCTTATTGGTGTCCTTTAGTAGTGGTTTCTTTGCAGCAATTTGACCATGAAGGCCTGATTCATGCAGTCTCTGAACAGTTGATGTTGAGATGTGTCTGTAACTTGAACTGTGAAGCATTTATTTGGGCTGCAGTTAATTGCCGATTTCTGAGGCTGGTAACTCTAATGAACTTATCCTCTGCAACAGAGGTAACTCTGGATCTTCCTTTCCTGTGGCGGTCCTCATGAGATTGTTTCATCATAGCGCTTGGTTTTTGTGACTGCACTAGAAGAAATATGGACTCAATCTTTTACCAAATAGGGCTATCTTCATTATACCAACCCTACCACGTCACAGCACAACTGATTGACTCAAACGCATTAAGGAAAGAAATTCCACAAATTAACTTTTAACAAGGCACATCTGTTAATTGAAATGCATTCCACCTCATGAAGCTGGCTGAGAAAATGACAAGTGTGCAAAGCAGTCAAGGCAAAGGGTGGCTACTTTGAATAATCTAAAATATATTTTGTTTAACACTTTTTTGGTTGCTACTTTATTCCATATGTGTTATTTCATAGTTTTAATGTCTTAACGATTATTCTACATGTAGAAAATTGTATAAAAATACACATTTAAAAAAAATAACCCTTGAATGAGTACGTGTGGCCAAACTTTTGACTGGTACTATTTTTTTTTTTGCTCAGAAAACGTGAGGTCTAAATAAAACCACAAATAATGTGTAAGGCTACACCAGGGTTCCACAACTGTTAGATTATTGGTGCACAATCTAACACAAACAACATGGTTGGCCGCTATTGTCAGACAGGCGACATGCCAGTTAACATTTTCGGTCACACGATTTCCTAAAACGTTGTCAAATCGTGCATTAAAGTTCGTCCACAGCAGTGTTGGAATATCATCAAGCACGTCTCGTCATGAAACTTTATTCACAGTGTTCGTTAAACTCAAACTGCACTGCTGCACTTTATTCACAACGTGTTCGTTAAACTCAAACTGCACTGCTGCTGCGGCCAACCAAACACCCTCCTCTCTCCCTCTTCAATCCACTGAACAAAAACCAATTCCTTACCTGTGATACTGACATATTCAGGTACACGAACAGTCCGGTGGTCGAGGCAATCTGTAGAACGATCACCACAATCACCACCATTGCGATCCACATCTTGGATGGCGCGGCATCGCGACGCATGTTTGCCGTGGCCGGGACCATCATATACGTTGTGGATTCGTTGCTGACGCTTCTGAAGTAATCCTGCTGCTGCTGAAGGCTGTTCGGCGTGGCCATGGTAGCATTCCCGACACATGTGTATCCGTCAAAAACAACAACGAAGTCAAGGACGGGACGGGTATATTAAATCAATGCCCAGGCTACATGAGCTTGTTTCATGCTTTTCGAGTCGGAAAGAGCCCCTTCATTCAATTTACCGTGTGAGGAGGAGAAGGAGGGTAACCACTCCAGTCGTTTATCCTATTCCTCGTATTTCTTCCTCTTTGCCCCGACGACTTGAGAGAAAGTTGACTGGGGTAACCACGTTCCAATCCTGCAGACAGAGAGTGTGCGCAGCCTTCCTCCGCTCCAGTTCCTTCAAAACAGAGATGCGTGCGTGGTGTTAACCTCTCAGTTACCTCCTGAGAGAGGCCACTGCACTGAACAGAATAGGACAAATATTTAGCCAAACTCTAGAAAACTGAGCCTTGATTAAATATTTGAACGTTCCCTTGGCAATCGTCTATTTTATTGTTAGTATGGCTATGGAAATGTGTATTTGAAATGAATGGTACTTTTTTTATCATGAAAAATTAAAACCTAACCAAAGTGTTTTTCATCGAACTTATAATTATTATTAAGAATAGATTACATTTGTGAAACTAAAAGGGAAGCATTTATGGTAAAATAAACAACTTTCATCTCAAACACAAACTCCCAATGAAGATGCATTAAGTTGCATTTGAAATGACTGTAAAAGAAGCAGATAGATGGGAACAGATAAGTGACTGCTTTTAGCGTTGTAAATATGTCTGACTATCTTTATTAATAATCTTGATTTCCTTTCCGTCTCTCCCACTTTCTGTCTCTGGTCTCTACAGCTGTGTGGTCATGTGTGAGCCAAGGGTACCACTGCTTGTCTCATTGCTCCATGAGTGTATGCTCTATATTGAGATGGGAGACAGATTGTGGGGGAGACTGTGGTTTTGGGACCCCGCCAGACAGACAGCCCTGATACTGAGGACCTCGCCCCCTCAAACTTTGTTATAAGACCGACTGACCGAACAGAGCCCTGGGAGAAAGGGAGTAGCCTAGGTTTATGAATAAATCATCCCCAGACACAGACACTGACTAATCTAAGGTCAGTTGTTTTGGGTGTTTTCTCCCCCAAATAGTTTGGCACAGGTACTTTGATTCTTACACTTCATAGTAGCGCACAGATGTGCGGTGATCCCTTTTCCAAACAAGTATGGCTTGCCTATTCCTCTCTACCTCTCCAAATGACTATGGCATCTCCCTCTCATAATTCCTGGAAGCAGGGGAACGAAAGCCCTGTCGTTTTTATGCTCCCATCCCTGTAAAGAGGTGAAACCACAGGTCTGCTGCTGATGTCAAAGGAGAAATAAACTCTTCACAGAGATGTTCAACATGGTTGCGTTGAAGAGCAACAATAAACCAATCAGACATTCATATGACAGAGCTGGCTGCAATCATTTGATTCAAATGATAGGGGGATTCGAAGAAAAAAAAGTGTTTGAACCAATGACCTACAGAGATGAAATGATATACAGTATATGTCTCTGAGAGACAAATTAACCTTTTCTTGAGTCAGGCTTGTAATGTGTACCCACTGGACACAGACGTCAATTCAACGTCTATTCCTCGTTGGTTCCAAGACGTGGAAACAATGGGTAGTGTAGTGGTAGCCTATCTACTGTGCAACTGGGACTGCAGAAAATGATCAATGTATGTAATCTACATGTGTTACTATACAGACAAAAAGGAGTGTGTGCGTGTTCACACTGTATTTCACCTGTAAACTGCCTGGATGGAAAAATAGGTGATTGCAAAGTTAAACAAACCATACAAATCCATGCACGAGGTACAGATGCAAAGTTTGGTAACAAAATGATGGCACAAACAGCACAAACCTTCATTGTTATCGAACTTTGCCTATGCACTGTTCTTCAAGTAAATGTGTTTTAGTAACATTTTCCGTGGAAATTATTAAAGGTAGTCCTTGTGCATAGAGTTCTATGATTTGTTTAACTTTGCAATCATGCATTTTTGTTTGACATACATTTTAAAGGGTAAAATCTGAGTCTCAGTTTCACTCTGTTACTCTAGAATTGCCCAGTAGCAAGCCAGCACTTCTTTCTCTGTCTCACTCACTCACTCACTCACTCACTCACTCACTCACTCACTCACTCACACCTTGCCGTGAAGGCTACTCTTCTGAAACTCTGTGCATGTATCCGTCTAAACCTGGGCTCTTTGTATATATATATTGCATGTGTGTATGTTTCTGCCTACGTGTGTGTGTATGTTCCTGTCCATAATTGTGTCCCGCGGAAGGGGCTGCCCGTGGCCAAATGTGGGAGGCAAAAGTTCACAATCTAAATTCCTGCCATGTTAGATATCTGAGCTGGGGGAATACATCAGACACACACCCGCGCACGCACGCAGGCAGAAACACACCTCAGACAAACATGTGCGCACACACACACACACGCACACAAAAACATACCTTAGCCACACACACACACACCGGACGCACACACACACAGTGCCGTTTCTAGGGATAACTGACATAAGCAGCTGCCCCCAACTCAAAAAGTATGTTCAGCTTACTGTTAGTTGGTATAGTAGAATACACAATGTGCAATTTGGATATTTGGTAGAGCACCAGCAGTTTTCCTCTTTTATTGTATGTCAGTCACTGACAGTCACTCAATTAGCCCATGTCAGCGCTTTATAGATTGCTAGGTAAATTAGTCTAGCCAGCAATCTAAACCTTCTAGTAATCATGGCTGAATTACTGACCAGACACACAAGGCATGTGCCCAGGGACCCTGACCTCTAGGGGGCCCCGATTAATTTTGTTAGTCACTCTCACTGCGACATCATATGAATATGGCATGCACAATAAATATAAGTATGTCAACACCCCTTCAAATTAGTGGATTTGGCTATTCCAGCCACACCGTTGCTGACAGGTGTATAATATTGACCACACAGTCATGCAATCTCCATTGGCAGTAGAATGGCCTTACTGGAGAGCTCAATGACTTACAATGTGGAAATATCATAGGATACCACCTTTCCAACAAATCAGTTCTTCAAATGTCTGCCCTGCTAGAGCTGCCACGGTCAACTGTAAATGTTGTTATTGTGAAGTGGAAATATCTAGGAGCAACAACGGCTCAGCAGTGAAGTGGTAGGCCACGCAAGCACACAGAATGGGGACCATCGAATGCTGAAGCACACAGCGCATAAAAACCTTCTGTCCTCGGTTCCAACTATCACTACCGAGTTCCAAACTGCCTCTGGAAGAAATGTCAGCACAATAACTGTTCGTATTGAGCTTCATGAAATGAGCTTCATGAAATGGGTTTCCATGGCCGAGAAGCTGCACACAAGCCTAAGATCACTATGCGCAATGCCTAGCGTCGGCCGGAGTGGTGTAAAGCTCGCCGCCATTGGACTCTGGAGCAGTGGAAAAGCATTCTCTGGAGTGATGACTCACACTTCACCATCTGGCTGTCCGGTGGACGAATCTGAGTTTGGCGGATGCCAGGAGAACGCTACCTGCCCCAATGCATAGTGCCAACTGTAAAGTTTGGTGGAGGAGGAATAATAGTCTGTTTCTGGCTAGGCCCCTTAGTTCCAGTGAAGGGAAATAATTGTATATATTTCATATATACAATTGGATATTTCATGATATCCAATTGGTAGTTACAGTCTTGTCCCATCGCTGCAACTCACGTACTGACTAGGGAAAGGCAAAGATCGAGAGCCATGCGTCCTCCAGAACACGACCCTACCAAGCCGCACTGCTTCTTGACACACTACTCACTTATCCCGGAAGCCAGCCTCACCAATGTGTCAGAAGAAACACTGTTCAACTGGCGACCGTGTCAGCATGCATGCTCCCTGCCCACCACAGGAGTCACTAGAGTGCAATGGGACAAGGACATCCCGGCCGGCCATAGCTAGGTTGCAATGGAGCCCGCTTAGCCTGGAATAGCTAACAAACGTTTCTAGAAGCTGAACAAGCTGTGTTTATTATGCACTTGTCCAGGACAGAATTAACAATCCGAAGTTCCAATGCGGCTATGCTTAAAACACAAATCTCAATTCTGTGCAAATTTATGGAGAGAAGTGTTTGTCTTTCTCAAAGACGCCTTGTCATCTGTCCCTATCTGAATGGCCTGTGCTAAATGGAACTTGCCTGCCAAGGAAACCGAAAGCAGCAGCATGCTGCTAAGCAGACTTGAGTAACTGCGAGAGGTTTGGAGCAGATTGACATCAGAAATAATAGCTTAGCTGCACCGGTCCCTGATCTAACTGCGCCTTCATCAAATTAAAAATCTAATCAAATGTTATTTGTCACATACACATGGTTAGCAGATGTTTATGGGAGTGTAGCAAAATGCTTGTGTTTCTAGTTCCGACCATGCAGTAATATCTAACAAGTAATCTAACAATTTCACAACAACTACCTTATACACACAAGTGTAAGGGAATGAATAAGAATATGTACATACAAATATTTGGATGAGCGATGGCCAAACGGCATTGGCAAGATCCAGTAGATGGTATAAAGTACAGTATATACATATAACATGAGTAAGGTAGGGTATGTAAACATCATATAAAGTGGCATTGTTTAAAGTGGCTACTGATACATTTATTACATCCAATTTTTTATTATTAAAGTGGCTAGAGATGAGTCAGTATGTGGGCAGCAGCCACTCAATGTTAGTTGTGGCTGTTTAACAGCCTGATGTCCATGAGATAGAAGGTGTTTTTCAGTCTCTCGGTCCCAGCTTTGATGCACCTGTACTGACCTCGCCTTCTGGATAATAACGGGGTGAACAGGCAGTGGCTCGGGTGGTTGTTGTCCTTGATGATCTTTTTGGCCTTCCTGTGACATCGGGTGGTGTAGGTGTCCTGGAGGGCAGGTAGTTTGCCGCCGGTGATGCATTGTGCAGACCTCACTACCCTCTGGAGAGCCTTACGGTTGTGGGCGGGGCAGTTGCCGTATCAGGCGGTGATACAGCCCAACAGGATGCTCTCGATTGTGCAGCGAGTGTTTCTGATGACAAGCCAAATTTCTTCAGCCTCTTGAGGTTGAAGAGGCGCTGCTGCAACTTCTTCACCACGCTGTCTCTGTGCGTGGACCATTTAAGTTTGTCCGTGATGTGTACGCCGAGGAACTTCAAACTTTCCACCTTCTCCACTATTGTCGAGTCGATGTCGATAGGGTGATGCTCCCTCTGCTGTTTCCTGAAGTCCATGATCATCTCCTTTGTTTTGTTGACATTGAGTGTGAGGTTATTTTCCTGACACCACATTCCGAGGGCCCTCACCTCCTCCCTGTAGGCCGTCTCGTCAGCAGGGTGGAGATGTTTTTTCCTACCCTCACCACCTGGAGGCGGCCTGTCAGGACGTCCAGGACCCAGTTGCACAGGGCGGGGTCGAGACCCAGGGTCTCGAGCTTAATGACGAGTTTGTAGGGTACTATGTTGTTAAATGCTGAGCTGTAGTTGAAGAACAGCATTCTTACATAGGTATTCCTCTTGTCCAGATGGGTTAGGGCAGTGTGCAGTGTGATTGCGATTGCATCGTCTGTTGACCTATTGGAGCGGTAAGCAAATTGGAGTGGGTCTAGGGTGTCAGGTAGGGTGGAGGTGATATGGTCCTTTACTAGTCTCCCAAAGCACTTCATGATGACGGAAGTGAGTGCTATGGGGCGATAGTCATTTAGCTCAGCTACCTTAGCATTCTTGGGAACAGGAACAATGTTGGCCCACTTGAAGCATGTGGGAACAGCATATTGGGATAAGGATTGATTGAATATGTCTGTAAACACACCAGCCAGCTAGTCTGCGCATGCTCTGAGGCCACGGCTAGGTATCCTGTCTGGGCCGGCAGCCTTGCGAGGGTTAACACGTTTAAATGTTTTACTCATGTTGGCTGCAGTGAAGGAGAGCCCGCAGGATTTGGTAGCGGGCCGTGTCAGTGGCACTGTATTGTCTTAAAAGCGAGCAAAGAATTTGTTTAGTTTGTCTGAGAGCAAGACATCGTGATCCGTGACAGGTCTGGTTTTCTTTTTGTAGTCCATGATTGGCTGTAGACCCTGCCACATTACCTCTCATGTCTGAGCCGTTGAATTGCGACTCTACTTTGCCTCTATACTGATGCTTAGCTTGTTTGATTGCCTTGCGTAGGGAATAGCTACACTGTTTGTATTCGGTCATGTTTCCGGTCGCCTTGCCCTGATTAAAAGCCGTGGTTCGCGCTTTCAGTTTCACGCGAATACTACCATCAATCCACGGTTTCTGGTTGGGGAAGGTTTTAATAGTCGCTGTGGGTACAACATCACTGATGCACTTGCTAATAAACTCGCTCACCGAATCAGCGTATTCATCAATGTTATTGTCCGACGCTATGCGGAACATATCCCAGTCCACATGATCGAAGCAATCTTGAAGCGTGGAATCCGATTGGTCGGACCAGTGTTGAGCAGACCTGAGCACAGATGTTTCCTGTTTTAGTTTCTGTCTATAGGCTGGGAGCAACAAAATGGAGTCGTGGTCAGATTTTCTGAAAGGAGGGCAGGGGAGGGCTTTGTATGTGCGGAAGTTAGAATAACAATGATCCAGGGTTTATGCTGATAAAATTTAGGGAGCCTTGTTTTCAGATTAGCCTTATTAAAATCCCCAGCTACAATAGATGTAGCCTCAGGATATGTGGTTTCCAGTTTACAATGAAGTGAAGTTCTTTCACGGCCGTCGATGTGTCTGCTTGGGGGGGGATATACTCTACTGTGATTATAATCGAAGATAAGTCTCTCGGTAGATAATGCAGTCGGCAGTTGATTGTATGGAACTCTATATCAGCTTAACAAAATGACTTGAGTTCCTGTATGTTGTTATTATCACACCACGTCTCGTTAATCATAAGGCATACACCCCTGCCCTTCTTCTTACCAGAAAGATGTTTGTTTCTGTCGGCGCGATGTATGAAGAAACCAGGTCGCTGTACCGGCTCTGATAACGTATCCCGAGTGAGCCATGTTTCCGTGAAACAAAGAACTTTACAGTCTCTGATGTCTCTCTGGATTTCGTCTACCTTGTTGTCAAGAGACTGGACATTGGCGAGTAGTGTACTCTGGAGCGGTGCGCGATGTGCCAGTCCACGGAGCCTGACCAGAAGACCGCTCCGTCTTCCCCTTCTGCAGCGCCGTTGTTTTGGGTCGCCGGCTGGGATCCGATCCATTGTCCTGGGTGGTGGACCAAACAGAGGATCCGCTTCGGGAAAGTCGTATTCCTGGTTGTAATGTTGGTGAGTTGGTGTTGCTCTTATCTCCAATAGTTCCTTCCGGCAGTATGTAATAAAACTTAAGATTTTCTGGGATAACAATGTAAGAAATAATACATTAAAAAACAAAATACTGCATAATGTCCTAGGAGCGCGAAGCAAGGCGGCCATCTCTGTCGGCGCCGGAAGTTTCTGGGATTGTCTGCGTTGGCGTTGCTGACTTCAACTCTAGCAGAGGCTTTGTTGTCGGGTTGGGCTCCTTTTCCTCTCTCTGGATCTGACGGTGCACTGCCTGCTGTGGGAGGTCTGGACCTTTCGCCGGGAGCAGCGTGCGTACACTTTCCTGCTTCTCTTGGGCTCCGTGAAAAACTCAACTAATTGTGTAAGGGGTGGGACTGGGCGGATTTCGCCATTCCGTTCTCCGGCAGTTGTATTGGGCAATTCAATAGTGAGAAATGTCTTAGTCCCTGAAGCAAAAACGTTATGCTATTCAGGAGCATCAGTACAGGACATCAATAAGCTGCTCCCAAACATTTTAAACCAGCATCAGGAAACTGAATCTATCATAGTTCATGTTCGATGCAATGACATTATGAAGGGCAGCTCATAACAGCTGAAGATGGATTTTAAATGACTGATTAGGTAACTATTTGATACCCAACAAACACCCCATAATATCTGTCCCTCTGCCCTCTCTAAATCGTGGCATTGAATGGTTCAGCAGACTTTTAGCACTCCATAACTGGCTACGAGACTATTGCAGCTCTGTAAGTGTATACTTTTTTGAGAATGTTGATACCTTCTGGAAACAAAGCTCGTATTATAAAGAGGATGGGATCCAACCAAATCATTTGGGTTCCTCGATCCTTTCACAGCATTATAAGGCTGCGTGGAGACAATGATTCATCAATGACCTAAGCCCAGCTCATTTAATCCCTTCCATTGTGTCACTGAGTTACATAATGCTTCAGCAACTGTACGTTATCCCAGGGGCATTGGAAGACACAATGTAACGTAGCCTAACTTATGTTCCTCTTTCTGCACTGAATGCCTCTGCTGATCCCACAGCTACTGTATGCAGTGTGTCTATGAACCAGAATGATACTGTTATCACTGAGGCAATGTGCCCTAGCAGGAAGTCCACCATGTGCAGCTCACCCTGCACCAACATAAATGACAGGAACATGTCTACCTCTGCTATGCTTCTCTGCTAAGCAATAAAAATAATCAAGCATCCCAGAAAAGTGCAAAAATTAGCCCAATATAGTACCCCAACAGTACCCGTAAAATGTTTGGACACACCTACTCATTCCTGTGTTTTTCTTTATTTTTACATTGTAGAATAATAGTGAAGACATGAAAACTATGAAATACCACATATGGAATCATGTAGTAACCAAAAAAAGGGTTAAACAAATTCTTCAAAGTAGCTATGATTAACCTCATAGTCCGACCAAACCCGTATGCGGTAGCGTAACTACAGCCTCAAAAGCTCATTAGCATAACGCAACGTTAGCGATTTCTAAAAATCGCAAATGAAATGAAATAAATATGCCTGTTCTCAAGCTTATCCTTTTCTTAACAATCCTGTCGTCTCAGATTTTCAAAATATGCTTTAGAACCAGAGAAAATCACTAATTTGTGTAAGAGTGGTGTTAGCTAGCTTAGCATTAGCGTTAGCATTTAGCACGCAACATATTCACAAAAACCAGCCAAGGAATCAAATAAAATAATTTACCTTTGAAGAACTTCAGATGTTTCAATGAGGAGACTCTCAGTTACATAGCAGATGTCCAGTTTTTCCTGAAAGATTCTTGTGTAGGACACATCGTTCCCTTTTGTTACTATGCATATGGCTACCGAAACTAACCGAAAATTCAGTCACCTACATGTTGAACTTTTTTCCGAATTAACTCCATAATATCGACTGAAACATGGAAAACGTTGTTTGAATCAATCCTGAAGGTGGTTTGTCATATTTCTCTCCATTGAAAGCACCGTCCTTGTAGCCTGGTTTGTTCTGAGATTTGAATGGAAAAATACCGGGACCTGACTTTTGCGCACCGATTGCCACGCAGACACCAAGCGGGACACCTGGTAAATGTAGTCCCTTATGGTCAATCTTCCAATGATATGCCTACAAATACGTCACAATGCTGCAAAGACCTTGGGGAAACAAGAGAAAGAGTCCGTTCATTCCTGTCGCATTCACAGCCATATAAGGCGATCATGGAAAACGTAGCCTCAGAAATCCTGTGCATTTCCTGGTCGGTCATACATCTTGGTTTTGCCCGAAGCATTTGTTCTAAGGGACTCACAGTGAAAATCTTTGCATTTCTGGAAACGTAAGACTGTCTTCTTTCCAAAACTATCAATTCCAAGCATATTCGAGCATCTTTTCGTGACAAAATATTGCGCTTAAAACGGGCACGTCTTTTTATCCAAAAATGAAATACTGCCCCTAGAGTCTTAACAGGTTAACGACTCATGGTGTGACTGTGATAACATACAGGAACTCAAGTCTTTTTGTTCACCTGACCTAGAATACCTCACAATCAAATGCTGACCGTATTATCTCCCAGGAGAATTCTCTTCAGTTATCGTCACAGCCGTGTATATCATCCCTCAAGACGTTACCACGATAGCCCTCAAAGAACCACATCTCCTGTGGCCGAATTAATAGTAGCTGGGGATTTAAATAAAGCAAATTTGATGAAAGGCCTGCCAAAGTTCTATCAACACATTGACTGACATCGACCACTGCTACTCCAACTTCCGGGATCCCTACAAGGCCCTACCCCGCCATCCTTTCAGCAAATCTAATCACAACTCCATTTTGCTCCACCCTTCCTACAGGCAGAAACTCAAACAGGAAGTACCCATGCTAAGGACTATTCAACGCTGGTCTGACCAATCAGAATCCATGCTTCAAGATTGTTTTGATCAAGCTGGATAGATGGCAGTATTCACACAAAACTGCATTTAACAATGGCAAGGTGACTGGGAATATGACAGAATACAAACAGTGTAGTTATTCCCTCTGTCAGGCAATCAAACAGGCAAAATGTCAGTATAGAGACAGAGTGGAGTCGCAATTCAACGGCTCAGACGCGAGACATATGTGGCAGGGTCTACAGACAATTACGGACTACAAAGGGTAAATTCAACGTCTTGCTTCCAGACAAGCTAAACACCTTCTTCGCCTGCTTTGAGGATAGCACAGTGCCACCAACGTGGCCCGCTACCAAAATCTGTGGGCTCTCCTTCTCCGTGGCCAACTTCGGTAAGACATTTAAGCGTGTTAACCCTCGCAAGGCTGCCGGCCCAGACGGCATCCCTAGCTGCATCCTCAGAGCATGCACAGGCCAGCTGGCTGAAGTGTTTACGGGCATATTCAATCTCTCCCTATCCCAGTCTACTGTCCCCACATGGTTCAAGAGTTCCGCCATTGTTCCTGTACCCAAGAAGGCAAAGGTAACTAAATAAATATCGCCCGTAGCCCTCACTTCTGTCATCATGAAGTGCTTTGAGAGACAGGTCAAGTATCATATCAACTCCACCTTACCTGACACCCTAGACGCACTTCAATTTGCTTACCGCCCCAATAGATGCACAGAAGATACAACCGCCATCGCACTGCACACTGCCCTATCCCATCCGAAAGAGGAATAACTACAGTGAGAGAAAAAAGTATTTGATCCCTTCTGATTTTGTACGTTTACCCACGGACAAAGAAATTATCAGTCTATAATCTTAATGGTAGGTTTATTTGAACAGTGAGAGACAGAATAACAACAAAAAAATCCAGAAAAACGCATGTCAAAAATGTTATAAATTGATTTGCATTTTAATGAGGGAAATAAGTATTTGACCCCTCTGCAAAACATGACTTAGTACTTGGTGGCAAAACCCTCAGATGTTGCTTGTAATCTCAGGAGGGATTTTGTCCCACTCCTCTTTGCAGATCTTCTCCAAGTCATTAAGGTTTCGAGGCTGACGTTTGGCAACTCGAACCTTCAGCTCCCTCCATAGATTTTCTATGGGATTACGGTCTGGAGACTGGCTAGGCCACTCCAGGACCTTAATGTGCTTCTTCTTGAGCCAGTCCTTTGTTGCCTTGGCCGTGTGTTTTGGGTCATTGTCATGCTGGAATACCCATCCACAAACCATTTTCAATGCCCTGGCTGAGGGAAGGAGGTTCTCACCCAAGATTGGACGGTACATGGTCCCGTCCATCGTCCCTTTGATGCGGTGAAGTTGTCCTGTCCCCTTAGCAGAAAAACACCACCAAAGCATAATGTTACCACCTCCATGTTTTACGGTGGGGATGGTGTTCTTGGGGTCATAGGCAGCATTCCTCCTCCTCCAAACATGGCAAGTTGAGGTGATGCTAAAGAGCTCCATTTTGGTCTCATCTGACCACAACACTTTCACCCAGTTGTCCTCTGAATCATTCAGATGTTCATTGGCAAACTTCAGATGGGCATGTATATGTGCTTTCTTGAGCAAGGGGACCTTGCGGGGGCTGCAGGATTTCAGTCCTTCACGGCATAGTGTGTTACCAATTGTTTTCTTGCAAATGCACGTGCATTTGCAATATGCTTCAATGGGCATTTACCATCACGAATTTGGAATGCGAAATTGACTGGCCCGATGAACTCGGGATGGCTGGGCAGTGATTCTGGTTCCTCTCCATCGCTCGTTGGGGTTGATTTCAGAATGTCACTTTGGTGATGGTACCTCACTGTTTAAACATATTGCAAATAGACAATAGTCACAAGCAAGTCACTGTCCATCAGTCAATTAGATATCATTCTGATACAAACTGACACCACACCCACTTTTTCCAACTCATTTAGAAGCCAACTGTCACATACTTCAGAGCTGGCCCAAAATTCACAACGCCTTCTGTTCAAACCATAATAAAAACGTAAAACACGTAGTTACGATCTAACTGCGGGTCCAGTTCTGACATTATGTGTAGGCCTAGCTGAGGCAACCCCGAATCCCACGTTTTGGCTCGATAGGTCATTTGGTGCCCGAGCAAGACCTTAACTGGTGCTGAAAATCCACTTTTTACCATGACTTGCTACAGGGTCCTTGAATGAGCTATCAGACAGAAACGTTGGTGTCCATCTATATGGGACGAGGCGGTCGCAATGCACCTAGTCTTGCAACTCTGGGACATTTCTAAATGTCGGCATTTTTGTGATGTAAAAATGAATTGAAGTTATTGCAAATGTATGAGGCTGTTTCTCGGTCCGAGAACCTTCTAGAGCCACATAACTCACCACACACTATCGACCTGAGCTCTAGAACAGGTTTCTAAAGTTTCAGAACTCTAGGTCTGACGGTTCTTTAATAGTTCGAACAAAGTTAACTATTGCAGGCACTGTCTGTCTCTATGCACCCCAATGTGTCCCTCCTTCCAAGCTGTGTGTGTGATTTAGTTTTTCTTGGAAATTTTATGGGAGACATGACTGATTTACAGTTCATGAGGGTTGCCTAATCGCACATATGAAGTTTGGAAAAGATCTGACCTTTTTAACCCTTTGAAACAGCCCATATGACACCATTTAAGGCACTTCCGGCTGGCACAGGAAGCTATAAGGAAACACATATCCTGATTGGGGTATGCCTTTACAGAATCCCAAGGTTTAAGTGTTTACGTTAAGAACTGACCGATTTACACAGGGTTGAATGCACTATTTATCACAAACTGCTGGTTGGTTATGTAAAAAAACTTTTAGGGTGATTTTAACCACTTCCATTTGCTTCAGGAAGCTTAGAAACGACACAGGTAGACCTCATAGTGTCCTGATGGACTGTCATTGAATACACTCATAACCCTAAGGCACTCATAACCCACATAGGCTTCACCTTTTTAACCCTTCGAAACAGCACCTATGACACCATTTTAAGGCACTTCCGGTTTTCACAGGAAACTGAAAGTGAACACATATCCTCCTTGGGGTAGGCAATTATAGAATTTTTTGTTTTAGGTCTTTACGTTAAGAACTGACTTATTTACGGAGGGTTTTAGTGAGTGTGTGTTATTTCAGAAAAATCACAGAAATCTCGCAGAGCTCCGAAGCACACTTTAAAAAGATTCGTATGAACACGCTGCAACTGGATCTGTAACTGTTTAAAAAACTAACTATTTTTGAACATCACCAATTTGACATTGTACGATTTCTCTTAAATGACGATAGATAAGTGTCTGGTTCTTTTACTTTGCGCTACAGCGCCTCTTCAACCACAGGTGGCTGAAAAAAATTTGGTTTATCACCGAAAACCCTCACAAAATTTTACAGATGCACAATTGAGAGTATTCTGTCGGGCTGTATCATTGCCTGGTAAGGCAACTGCACCGCATACAACTGCAGGGCTCTCCAGAGGCTGGTGCGGTCTGCCCAACGCATCACCGGGGACAAACTACACCTACAGCACCTGATGTCACAGGAAGGCCAAAACGATCATCAAGGACAACAACCACCTGAGCCACTGCATGTTCACCCCGCTATCATCCAGAAGGCGAGGTCAGTACAGGTGCATCAAAGCTTGGACCGAGAGACTGAAACACATCAGACTGTTAACCTTTTTGGGATTGGGGGCAGCATTTTCACATTTAGATGAATAGCGTGCCCAGAGTGAACTGCCTCCTACTCTGTCCCAGATGCAAATATACAGTGGGGCAAAAAAGTATTTAGTCAGCCACCAATTGTGCAAGTTCTCCCACTTAAAAAGATGAGGCCTGTAATGTTCATCATGGGTACACTGCAACTATGACAGACAAAATGAGAAGAAAAAAAATCCAGAAAATCACATTGTAGGATTTTTAATGAATTTATTTGCAAATTATGGTGGAAAATAAGTCTTTGGTCAATAACAAAAGTTTATCTCAATACTTTGTTATATACCCTTTGTTGGCAATCACAGAGGTCAAACGTTTTCTGTAAGTCTTCACAAGGTTTTCACACACTGTTGCTGGTATTTTGGCCCATTCCTCCATGCAGATCTCCTCTAGAGCAGTGATGTTTTGGGGCTGTTGCTGGGCAACACAGACTTTCAACTCCCTCCAAAGATTGTCTATGGGGTTGAGATCTGGAGACTGGCTAGGCCACTCCAGGACCTTGAAATGCTTCTTACGAAGCCACTCCTTCGTTGCCCGGGCGGTGTGTTTGGAATCATTGTCATGCTGAAAGACCCAGCCACGTTTCATCTTCAATGCCCTTGCTGATGGAAGGAGGTTTTCACTCAAAATCTCACGATACATGGCCCCATTCATTCTTTCCATTACACGGATCAGTCGTCCTGGTCCCACAGAAAAACAGCCCCAAAGCATGATGTTTCCACTCCCATGCACAGTAGGTATGGTGTTCTTTGGATGCAACTCAGCATTCTTTGTCCTCCAAACACGACGAGTTCAGTTTTTACCAAAAAGTTATATTTTGGTTTCATCTGACCATATGACATTCTCCCAGTCTTCTTCTGGATCATCCAAATTCTTTCTAGCAAACTTCAGACGGGTCTGGACATGTACTGGCTTAAGCAGGGCGACACGTCTGGCACTGCAGGATTTGAGTCTCTGGCGGCGTAGTGTGTTACTGATGGTAGGCTTTGTTACTTTGGTCCCAGCTCTCTGCAGGTCATTCACTAGGTCCCCCCGTGTGGTTCTGGGATTTTTGCTCACCGTTCTTGTGATCATTTTGACCCCACAGGGTGAGATCTTGCGTGGAGCCCCAGATCGAGGGAGATTATCAGTGGTCTTGTATGTCTTCCATTTCCTAATAATTGCTCCCACAGTTGATTTCTTCAAACCAAGCTGCTTACCTATTGCAGATTCAGTCTTCTCAGCCTGATGCAGGTCTACAATTTTGTTTCTGGTGTCCTTTGACAGCTCTTTGGTATTGGCCATAGTGGAGTTTGGAGTGTGACTGTTTGAGGTTGTGGACAGGTGTCTTTTATACTGATAACAAGTTCAAACAGGTGCCATTAATACAGGTAACGAGTGGAGGACAGAGGAGCCTCTTAAAGAAGAAGTTACAGGTCTGTGAGAGCCAGAAATCTTGCTTGTTCGTAGGTTTCACACTAAAATCACTTGTTTTAGTCAGAATTTACTTGTAGTCTCAATATGCCTCCCTTTCTCCACCCAAATACATACACACACACACACACACACACACACACACACACACACACACACACACACACACAAACACCCAAACACAAGCTCAAAAGAGAGAAAAAAGCACACACACTGACCTCATCCTTACTCCCACTCTCTCCCAGGGCCGGGTTAAGAAATCATAAGCCAGGGGGCTTCTTTTTTTTATGGAAGTGGGGTTATTTTTTACTAGTGGCTTAAAACCACTAGTAGAATCTATGCTAAGGTGCATTGAAAGTGTTCTGGCAGCTTGTTGTGGCGCAACACCCTTTTAGGACACTTTATGTTGTTTTCTTAATTTTGGCAGATACCTGTATGTGCTTGTAATAAAACTTAATCCACAGTTATTTTTGACCCTCTGTGGCTAGATTATTCTCTTTGGTGTATTTTGAACATTGAGAGCGTGCTCCTGTGTTTGGATAAAACATGTATTATAATACAGTATATTTGGGCCCAGTACGTGCTTGGGCCCAGGCACTGACTCATACAATTCAACAGTCACATATTTATTAAGCATTTTGTATTTAATGTTATTAACCTTTCCAGCGGTCCCTGTAGCATACAATCAAAACGTTGGGATTAGAACACGTATTTAGAATGTTGCGTCATTCAAAATTGAACGATCAGAATTTGAGCTGGCCACAGTTTTTTCAGAAACAATTTGCACAAACAGAGTCCTTACAAAGTTATGTCCAGAATGGGACCAGTTTATTTTTGGATGCAATATTCAGACATTCACAGAAGTAACTACAGCATAACACAATCATCCAAACCGGAAAAATGTAAACTACATTTGTCCTAGCGCTATCTGAGGAAAGATTTATATATTACAAGCGGTCATATTTTTATAACTCTCGGCTTACAGAAACTACAATATGAATGAGCTAATAGCAATTACTATTTATAATTAATCACATCATTGGTGAGCGAAATAATTGAGTAAAACACTTTCTAGATATCGAAAGTAATCCGATGATGGGTAGTTTGTATGCTCCACCATGCTTGTTTTTTTTCATCAACCAAAGATAATAAGAGGAGACGAGATGAGATTGGTCTGTTTATAGTATGCGTGTTGAAGGGGGTGAAATGGACTACTTCTATGTGAATTAATGAAGAGGCAAATATTGTCAATTTTCTCTTTCAGTTAAAGTTACAGTTCAGGTTCAAGTGCACAACAACATTGTCTGACCACTAACTCTAACCTTGTGGCATATTGTCAGTAAGCAATTATACATAAACAATGCATTCTTCATGTTGGATTTAGGTTATAGCCCATGTACATCAACCTCATTGGTTCTGACAATACTAGCATGTCATTTTGACCACTAACTCCAACCTTGTGGCAATATCATCAGAAGTTAGCAAATTTAAAGACCATTCTTAATTAGGTCTATAGCTCATGTAACAAACCTAATCATAATTGTGTGTTAAGGTTGTGTCGTATATCAAGCTCATCAATTTTGACATTACCAACTCTTTTCCATCTCCAACACTTTGTTCAGGAGCTGTCTATTACTCTAATGTCGCCCTCTTGGGGTCAGTTAGTTTCTTTTTTACCACCAGGCCGTCCAACACAGTCCAACCAGCCTGGAAAACTACACATATTCCCTATATGGTGCATTTTTTTTGACTAGAGATCTGGTCAAAAGTAGTCCACCATACAGGGATTAGGGTGTAATTTGGGATGCAACCCTGGAGAGCTACATACACTGCTTCCTGGAGGCTTCCATTACACAACACCTCACCACAGCTCGGGCCAAGTCTTCAGCATAGGATTGACTGATTACAGAGGTTGGCGAGTGGGCTGGAGGGTGGGCTGTGTTAGTGGTCAGATCCAGATCCATCTCATTAGTTTTGGGTGAGCAAAGTTGGATGCTGGATGACTGGTTGGGATTGGTTGGATAGGGATAGACAATTAGATGAGCCCCTTGGTCCATTGGGTTTGGTTCCCTTCTCCCTATCTGCTCCTGCCGGAGAACCAGGGAGTCATGGAGAGAGGCTGCCTTCTGCTCTTCCCATCCCATGGAGAGTGCATCTGAGACCAGCCTTCCAACGTACTTCCTCAGCCTCACCTCACTCATGGAGGATGTGATGATTTGATCAACCATTTGATCACATATCAGAGAGAGGCCGTCAATATTTGTCATGTTATTTGTCATCCAGGTGGTGATCTCATCAGAGAGTGCATCCACATATAGTGCATCCACATATGCCATCAGCTTGGCTCTCCTTCCGTGGGGTCCTCGCTCTTCATAACCGTCCATCAAAATACCTGTTGGTAAATCAAACTCTTCCTCTTCTTTCCAAACTTCCTCTCTCTCAGAACACTCCAGAGAAAGAGAGCTCAACAGACGCCCAATGAAATCCTCCCCCTCCCGGGTGTCCTCGACCTCCCCCACAGTCTCCAATGCGAGCCCCCCCTCTCTGTGCTTTTCCTTAGGGGTAGGGGGAGGGGGAGAGGGGAGGAACTCTTTAGCCAAACCCCCCTTTAGTTTTTGGGTAAAGCTAGCCCTGCTCTGGACCATCTCTGGGAAAAGAGGGGTGGTTGGGGGGGCATCTGGGTAGTCCAGTGATCCCACTGTAGGAAGCCCCGACTGGGGTAAGAAGGAGCAGTAGGAGTGGGTGTGTTTGGAGGGTTGTGAAGTGGAGGTGGATGATCCAGAGCTGTGGGACTTGATGGTCACATTGGGGTTATATTGAGGTTTCTCACCATTGCCACTCATCTCTGTGTGCATATGAACCTCCCCATGTCTTGTATTGTGTAGTCCCTGCTCCCTTCTATCTGAGGATGGGCTGGGGTTGGAAAATGACCAAGATCTTGTATTAGACAAAAAGATCTCACTTCTAATTGCTTCCTTCAAGGCAGCTGTGATGGCCAGAGAGGCTAACTTCTCAGCCAGTCTCTCCTGGACTGGAGGACACCCGGATGAGGACTCATATGTAGCTGAGTATATTATGTCTTCAGCCATGGTGTGGGCGAAACCGTGAATGGTTCTTTCATTGTCTGGGCTGGGATCTAGAACCTTCAGGCTCACACTTTCTGGACTGGGTTCTGGAACTTTTTGGACCCCATTCAATACCTCCATTGGAACCTAGTAATACAAAATAAAAATCCAAAAGACACATTTAGTTTGAGTTTATTGTACACATTTGAGAGCTAAGAGCTGTATTGTGGTACACAGTTACATTGTTTTTATTTTTTTTTATTTTGACTTCAAGTTCAGGGGGGTAAAGTATTAAAGTAAAAACACTTTAAAGTACTACTTAAGTAGTTTTTGGGGGTATCTGTAGTTTAGTTGACTAATTATATTTTTGACTACTTTTACTTCACTACATTCCTAAATAAAATAATGTACTTTTTACTCCATATATTTTCCCTGACACACAAAAGTACTCATTTTGATTCCTTAGCGGGACAGGAAAATGGTCCAATTCACACACTTATCAAGAGAACATCCATGGACATCCCTACTGCCTTTTAATCTGGCGGACACACTAAACACAAATGCTTAATTTGTAAATTGTGTTGGAGTATGCCCCTGGCTATCTGTAGATTTAAAAAAAAAAGAAAAACATTTTGTTGTTTGGTTTGCTTAAGAAGCAATTTGAAATGATCCTTACTTTCACCGGGTGATTTTCACTTTTGCTTGAGTCATTTTCTATTAAGGTATCTTTACTTTTACTCAAGTATGACAATTGGATACTTTTTCCACCACTGTTCAAGTTAAAGTTTATGTTGTCTGTGTGTTCCTGTGTTTCTAACGTCACAGACTACAGTAGGGTTGGGAAAAGTCAGTGGTCGGAAACCACAGCCAGTGTGTGTGTATGCGTGTTGTGCGTGAAAAAGACAGAGGTTGGAAACACACAGCGAGCCTGCCAATCACCACAGCTGTCAAGGTTCCAGGAAGTCAGTGGGTCACATGACAGACTGACAGGAATTGCAGTTTTATTTAGATCAGAGATGAAAGAGAAACCGTTTGACTTTGTTCTTCAGTCTTTTACTGTGGTTGAATGTCTGACTTTATAAGAGCTTCTATGATACATTGTAAAGCCAATACCTACTCTCTCTGCCTTTGCATGCTCTACAATATTAGGCTACTACAAGAAAGTGAGAAAAAAGACGTACAAAGTTAGACTAGAAGACCTTTATTATCCCAAACTTGGGAAATTTGATTGCCATTTTAAGCTTCACATCATCACCAAGTACATTTAGATAACTATGAGTACTAGGAAACATTTCACAACACTTACCTTCACTTACAATTACAAAAAAAACTATTAAAACGTTATTGGCTTTCTCACTGCCAGAGCATGTCTATAACACATAATTGAACTGGCACAAAGTCAAGGCGTTTATTCCTGTCTATGTTATTACAGAGAACTGACCTGAAACCCAGGATGTGTTTTGATAGATGATGGAAGTGTGTGTGTGTGTGTTGGATAATTTCACAGATGTAATACAGCTCAATAAAGGATAGTTCACAGTGGCAACAGTGTGTCAGGGTGTTCTAATGGATAACTGTATCCACATGTGAAATGTATTTGGTTTGAATGTGTGTGCAGGGGAGGCTCCTCAGAGGAGGAAGGGGAGGACCCATCCTCCTCAATGAATTTCATAAAAATAAAAATGTATCATTTTTAGATAAACTATACTAAATATTATTTAAACACACACTGTTTTGCAATGAAGGTCTACAGTAGCCTCAACAGCAGTCCATAGGGTAGCACCATGGTGTAGCCGGAGGAGAGCTAGCTTCCGTCCTCCTCTTGGTACATTGACTTCAATACAAAACCTAGGATCTCATCCCCTTCCATAACTTACACAGTAATTATGACAACTTCTGGAGGATGTCCTCCAAGATATGAGAGCCCTTGCAGCATGAACTGACATGTTGTTCACACAATCAAGGGATCAGAGAATGCATTTTTTATATTATTTTACTTAACCTTTATTGAACTAGGCAAGTCAGTTAAGAACAAAGTGCTATTTACAATGACAGCCTACCCTGGACGGCGCTGGGCCAATTGTGCACCGCCCAATGAAACTCCTAATCACGGCCAATTGTGATACAGCCTGGAATCAAACCCCGGTCTGTAGTGACGTCTCTAGCACTGAGATGCAGTGCCTTAGACCGATGCACCACTCGGGAGCCCCACGAATCTAGTACTGAAACCATAAGCTACTGCAAGCTAGCACTGCAGTGCATAACATGTGGTGAGTAGTTGACTTAAAGAGAGAGAAAGACAATACTTGGAGATTTGAACAAATACATTTTTTTTAAATGAAGGAGAAGCAAGAGAAAGATTGTCATTTCTTTTCAGTTTCTGTTTCACTTACTTATCTAGCAAATGCAGCTAGATAGTTTAGCATACTCAAAACACTCTGCTTAACGAGAGGAATGCTATGTTAGCTAGCTGGCTTTGACTATCCAACAAAACACTGGGAATTTTCCAAGTAAAGGTACGTTTTTGGTTTTACAATTGTATTGCCAACGGGGCCTGCATGTGTAACTGCTAAACTGCTAACTGACTATGCACTGTAAAGTTAGTGCATGATTGTAGTGGGTTTACTAACTCGTTAGTCCTATTAGCTATGCTGACTATAACGTTACTTTAGCTAATATAGTGACAACGATGTAGGCTGTGTTTAGCAGTTATGATATGGTTTGGCTTGGAAAGTTTTTTTTTCTTGATCACAGAGCGGATGTGTTGTGCAGTGAAGTCCACAAATGAAGGGAAAGGGTGAGACCATCACCACTGGCGTCCCCCAGGGCTCTGTTCTAGGCCCTCTCCTATTCTCGCTATACACCAAGTCACTTGGCTCTGTCATAACCTCACATGGTCTCTCCTATCATTGCTATGCAGACGACACACAATTAATCTTCTCCTTTCCCCCTTCTGATGACCAGGTGGCGAATCGCATCTCTGCATGTCTGGCAGACATATCAGTGTGGATGACGGATCACCACCTCAAGCTGAACCTCGGCAAGACGGAGCTGCTCCTCCTCCCGGGGAAGGACTGCCCATTCCATGATCTCGCCATCACGGTTGACAACTCCATTGTGTCCTCCTCCCAGAGCGCTAAGAACCTTGGCGTGATCCTGGACAACACCCTGTCGTTCTCAACTAACATCAAGGCGGTGGCCCGTTCTTGTAGGTTCATGCTCTACAACATCCGCAGAGTACGACCCTGCCTCACACAGGAAGCGGCGCAGGTCCTAATCCAGGCACTTGTCATCTCCCGTCTGGATTACTGCAACTCGCTGTTGGCTGGGCTCCCTGCCTGTGCCATTAAACCCCTACAACTCATCCAGAACGCCGCAGCCCGTCTGGTGTTCAACCTTCCCAAGTTCTCTCACGTCACCCCGCTCCTCCGCTCTCTCCACTGGCTTCCAGTTGAAGCTCGCATCCGCTACAAGACCATGGTGCTTGCCTACGGAGCTGTGAGGGGAACGGCACCTCAGTACCTCCAGGCTCTGATCAGGCCCTACACCCAAACAAGGGCACTGCGTTCATCCACCTCTGGCCTGCTCGCCTCCCTACCACTGAGGAAGTACAGTTCCTGCGCATCCCAGTCAAAACTGTTCGCTGCTCTGGCCCCCCAATGGTGGAACAAACTCCCTCACGACGCCAGGACAGCGGAGTCAATCACCACCTTCCGGAGACACCTGAAACCCCACCTCTTTCAGGAATACCTAGGATAGGATAAAGTAATCCTTCTCACCCCCTTAAAAGATTTAGATGCACTATTGTAAAGTGGCTGTTCCACTGGATGTCTTAAGGTGAACGCACCAATTTGTAAGTCGCTCTGGATAAGAGCGTCTGCTAAATGACTTAAATGTAAATGTAAATGTAGGAGGAGAGTGCATAGATGTGAGAAGGAATACAAGGTGGCTGCTATGAATGTGAACTGTGTTTACGTGTGACCAGGGGTGTATTTGTTCCGCCGATTCTGTTAAAAAAACGTTTCTTAAACGGAAGCAAACGGAATGAAAAGGGGATAAACATACCTGACTTTGTCCAATATAAACTCTCATTTTCAACTTTTGGACTAATGATTACACCCTAGATCAGCTTGATGCAGTCAAGAGGTGCAAGGCGGTATTGAATGTGTTGCTGTCTGTCCATGTGTCACTGTTTGTCACCTCAATATTTTCTCTCAACCTGTGTGCACCTACATTCTAACTTTTTATTCATAGACTAGGTTGTAGCAACCTCATGAGTATCATATAGTAGCATAAACCTAGTGATGTTACATTGAACTGGGTGAATGGAACATGAATGACAGTCATCCAATATGCTGTAATAGAAATAAGGCCATGCTCATAAAACATACAAATTGTCCTCCCTAATCTTAAACAGCACTGACCACCACTATGTGTGTGTGTTCTGTGTGTGTGTGTATCTGTGTGCGTGCGATTATAGTTTATTATCCAAGGCTAAAACACATGGCTCTGCCTACCAAACATAAATGATGCTATAAGAAAACAGGGGTATATTTTTACGAAACAATTACAGTCTCCAGATACAGTATGACGTTTTAGTAATAATAATCAGTTCTGTTCAGAAGGGTGAATGTCAGCCCCAAATGGCTCCCTATTCCCTATATTTCACTACTTTTGACCAAAGTCTTACGCAGACAGAGCAGATGCAGAGCGAAGTAATGTGGAACCAATCAGACAGACAGGGATATCTCTTTGACTATTCAGACACGAGGACGTAGACACATGCTTCTCCCCAAATGGCACCTTATTTCCTATGTAGTGCATTACTTCTGACCAGAGTCCTACAGGCCCTGTTAAAAAGTAATGCACCATGTACAGAATAGGGTGCCAAATATCTTGCATGCTCCAAATGTTTTAAAATATTTTTTGATTTTATCCTAATAGAATATTTTGTTTAAAAAGTAAAGTACTTCGTAAAGTTAATTATGCCGTTGACCTTAACAAGGGCCACAGGATCAGTGGAAGCAAAATATCCCCATAACATCAGATGCACCATCATATTTTACCGTAAATTTGAGGTCATTTTGTGCATTTGCTTATTTAATTTATATATTTTTTGCCAACGAGCTCTATTTTCATGTCATCTAACTATAGCACCGTCTGCAGTTTGAAAAACGGCATTGGCACTTGGATTGGAACCGGTGCTATGGTCAAATGACATGAACATAGAGCTATTTTGCCACGCACACCAGTTGTGGGTTTGGTATTGAAAAACAGAAGCATATGCAGAAATATGGTGGTTGATCTTTTGATGTTATTGGTCTATTTTACTTCCACTGGTCCTGAGGCCCTTGCTAAGGTCAACAGCATCATGAACTTTACCAAGTACCAGGACATTTTAGCCAAAAAGCTGGTTACCTCTGCCAGGAGGCTGACACCTGGCCGCTAGTGGATCTTCCAGTAAAGCAATAACCGCAAGCACTAATCAAAATCCGCCCCCAAAAATGTTAATTGACCACAAAATCAACCTTTCAGTCTCGTGAATTGACCCCATTTAAAATGCGGTTTTGAATTGAAAAGGGCAGTCCATAATAGCTGACAAAGGATATTAAGGATCTGGAAAGATTCTGTATGGAGGAATGGTCTAAGATCCCTCCCAACGTGTTCTCCAATCTCATAAAACATTTTTAGAAAAAGGCTCAGTGTCATTATCCTCGCCATTGAAGACTGCTATTGAAAACAGGGCTGCCAATAATTTGTATTACTTTTTAAAACGTTGTATTACTTGTTAAGAAAAATATCTTTATTTGAGAAATTGTATTAGCATGAAATAATATGATTTCCTTTTTCTGAGCATGCAATATAACTCAGTATTTGTATTTCTTTTATACTGTCTTTTTGCTTATCTTTATCAAGGGTGCAAAAAATGATGGACCTGACTGCATATGATTTCTAGAAATAAAGGATAAATAAATTAAGAGATTGGAGAAGAGACTAGTTCTAGAGAAGATACAGTAAAGATAGTAAAGAAACCTTTTTAGGCATGTAGGCTACTCACCATTTTCTATCTGCGAAAGAAGCGTCAGGCAGGAGAAGACATGACAGGTTTGCTGTAGCTGAGATGCAAATGGCCATGATGAGGAAATAGATATACTGTTATGAGCATATACTCACTTCCTGTGTGTGTAATATGAGACGGAAATATGAGAGAGAGAGAGAGAGAGAGAGAGAGAGAGAGAGCGAGATATTAAAAGGTCAAATGGTTATAGAGAGTGTTGTAATTTA
This sequence comes from Oncorhynchus nerka, assembly GCF_034236695.1. Classification (NCBI taxonomy): domain Eukaryota; kingdom Metazoa; phylum Chordata; class Actinopteri; order Salmoniformes; family Salmonidae; genus Oncorhynchus; species Oncorhynchus nerka. The sequence goes on from NC_088403.1 coordinate 40,498,820, forward strand.
TGTCACCATTTCATTCTAATGCAAAATAATTATTGCACATGAAAATAGGACTAGGCCCGCCAATTGGTTAAAAGAACCCTAGGGACTTTTTGTAATATGAATTTGACTTTCAAATAGGAGTGCTTCAACAGTAAAAAAATATATTTGCGTGAACTTTTTGTCTGTTGTAAACGAGCTAGATTTAGCTTGCTAACCTCATTTGGAACGTGCCTCCTGCACACTCACATAAATTAAAACTGTTCAATAGTGAAACGGTTTAATTGTATTTATAGGTCAAAACAAAGACAGTACAGTATGAATATAGGTTGAAACTGCCTTTCCAAAAGAGTGGAGCTTGTCCGAAGTAATTTAGAGTTTTCTCATGTCAATTAACTCATGACATTCCTGGATTACTCATTATACTTATAAAGTCAGATTTAATCAACAAAAAATGTAGTCAGTTAAAAAAAGGTTAAGGGTGCTGTGTAGGTAAATATCTGGCTGTCTTGGCAAAATCACCAGGTAATGCTTGTTGTAGGGGATATCATGGCGACATTGACTAGCTAAGCTCATGCGCAGAAACACGGCATTGAGTCTCACGGTCGTTGTGCAGGCCGTAAAATCAAAGGCACTCCTTCGATATGAAGTTGTTTTTGAAGAAAACATGTTCAGCTACTTAAGACATTGGCTCGAATCTATGTTGAGGCTTTAGATTTTGAGAAAATGAACAACAAAGGAATCTCTTTGACTTCTCAAACCCCAATCCGCAGCCTGGTCTGCTTGATCTGTTTCGCCATCCATCCCAGAATTTTGTCTCATGATGATTTTGTCCCTCTGTGTTTAGAAATGCTGTGATAAAATCAGAGCAGAACTCTCGCAAAAATAAGCTCATATACGTTCCTATGGTTTTATTTTGGACCCTAAGCTTGTGCTACCTTCACACCTTTGAGACAATGACTCCGATTGTTAGGGCGGAGACATGAGCATCTTGTCATTATATACAGATTTCTGTTAAAATGATATTTTCAGAAATATGCAATGTAGAGCAAGCGCCTCTCTGACATTTAGAATATGGAGCCACTTCGGCTCTATTCATGGTTTTCTATCTGCAATGTTTGCAACTGAACGTGGCCCTGATCTTGTGAAAGAAAGCAAAACCAGAGACAGTACAGTCCTGTTGGAAAACGTATTATGCAAAACGCATTATGCAAATCACAAACGCTGCCTGCAGGAAACTACTACTACCGAATTTCGTAAGAACGCAAAAACCTCAACAAACACCAGCAAGCTCCAATTCGTTGCTAAAAGTTTGAAAATTCTAAAGGCTCCACTACCTAACAAAAGCATCATAGCCGAGCGCTGATAGGCTAACTAGCAACACATTTCAACCAATCAAAGTGTGCTTGTTTGAAATGAAAAAGCTTTGCGGTAGCTTTTAATAAAGAATGACATCAAGACGAAGCAGCTGCTTTATAAGTGGAAGGCACTGTTGAGCGATACGGCCCAAGTGGTTCGTGCTGATTGTACGGAGATTGTGACAGCCGGTTAACCTCTTGAAACTAGGGGGCACTATTTTTAAGTTTGGAAAAATAATGTTCCCAAAGTAAACGGCCTATTTCTCAGGACCAGATGCTAGAATATGCATATAATTGACAGATTAGGATAGACAACACTCTAAAGTTTCCTAAACTGTAAAAATATTGTCTGTGAGTATAACAGAACTGATATTGCAGGCGAAAGCCTGAGGATAATCCAATCAGGAAGTGCCTCTTATTTTGAAACCTCTGTGTTCCTATGCAAGCATGTCCTCCATTTTAAAGGGATATCAACCAGATTCCTTTTTCTGTGGCTTCCCCAAGGTGTCAACAGTCTTTAGACATAGTTTCAGGCTTTTATTTTGGAAAATGAGCGTGAAGGATCACATTGCGTAAGTGGAGAGGTGGGGTCTCTCAGAGTGAGTTGGTGCGCAATTGAGTAGACCGGCCATTGTTCCTCCCGCTGTTATGGAAAAAGCTATACACTCGGTTGATTTATTATCGAATATATATTTTAAAAACTACCTGAGGAATGATTATAAAAAACGTTTGACATGTTTCTGTGGACATTTGGAATTTCCGTCTGCGTTGTCGTGACCGCTCTTTCCTGTGGATTTCTGAACATAACATGACAAACAAACATCGGTATTTTGGGTATAAAAATAATCTGTAACTGGGAGTCTCGTGAGTGAAAACATCCAAAGATCATCAAAGGTCATCGGTTAATTTGATTGCTTTTCTGATTTTCATGACCAAGCTTCCTGATTCAAAGTGTAGATAATGTTATGTTGGGCTATCGATAAATTTACACAAACGCTTGGATTGCTTTTGCTGAAAAGCATCATTTCAAAATCTGAGACAACAGGGTGAACCTCTTAGAGCTACCCCCTACTTTTTTCAATTTCCGTCTGAAGAAATACCCAAATCTAACAGCCTGTAGCTCAGACACAGAACCAAGGATATGCATATTCTTGGTACCATTTGAAAGAAAACACTCTGAAGTTTGTGTAAATGTGTATTGAATGTAGGAGAATATAAAACAATAGATCTGGTTTAGATAATACAATGAAGAAAAACATACATTTTTTATTTTTTATTTTTGTATCATCATCTTTAAAATGAACAAGATAAAACAAACATTCAGATAGGATGATGCGGACAATTTCAGTGAAAAACATAAGAGGGCAACAGTACTTGTGCAAAGTTTCAGAATGATAACTTCCAAAATTAGTGTGCTACATGACATTTATCATGAAGTCACCCAGGTGTCCCACACAAGTAGCCCAAATGTACCCAAGTGGCCAAATTGGTGAAGCTATACATTTTGAAACAAATAACTATATACAAAATATCAAAATGGTATTCTAACACACCCCCCCAAAAAATGGAGAAAAAAATATATAAATTTACAAAATAACTAGGGTAACTATTTACACACTTTCAATATTTGGAAGACCCAGTCCTCTATCAAATCAATGTTTTTATTATATAGCCCTTTTTACATCAGCTAATATCTCAAAGTGCTGTACGGAAACCCAGCCTAAAACCCCAAACAGCAAGCAATGCAGATGTAGAAGCACGGTGGCTTGGAAAAACTCCCTAGAAAGGCCAAAACCCAGGAAGAAACCTAGAGAGGAACCAGGCTATGTGGGGTGGCCAGTCCTCTTCTGGCTGTGCCGGGTGGAGATTATAACAGAACATGGCCAAGATTTTCAAATGTTCATAGATGACCATCAGGGTCAAATAATAATAATCACAGTAGTTGTAAAGGATAACACAGGACAGCACCTCAAGAGTAAATATGAACAGTTTTTTAGGGTTCCATAGCCGCAGGCAGAACAGTTAAAACTGGAACAGCAGCAAGGTCAGGTGGACTGGGGACAGCAAGGAGGCATCATTTTAATTTTTTATTTTACCTTTATTTAACTAGGCAAGTCAGTTAAGAACAAATTCTTATTTTCAATGACGGACTAGGAACAGTGGGTGAACTGCCTGTTCAGGGGCAGAACAACAGATTTGTACCTTGTCAGCTCGGGGATTTGAACTTCCAACCTTTCGGTTACTGTGCTGCTGATGCCAGGTGCCATAGCAGTCTCTTTCTGCTGTAAAGCAGAGGGTCACCAAGCAGGTGGCGCAGGTGATGGGGGACTTAAGTTTGCGAAGAACACAGCGACGCCTCCATGCTGTGCCTTTTTGGCCCTGAGGCACATTCATGCCTGAAGAAATCCATTTGGGCAGATGAACACCGCTTGTGGCAGGAGCTGTCTGAACCAGCTTCAGTGGGGGATGGAAACCTTGGCCCTGGGTGCTGCCATTCGGAGTCAGTGTCACTGTGAAAGAAAATGCTCAGTTAGAATTGTTTCACATATGAGCCCTGTATCAACAGGTATAATAAACAGATAAATATATATATATAGAGTACAGGGAACATAAGGTTGAATATATTATTATGACCTGCTAGATCTACTGTCTCTTTTAAATTATGACATTTCAGCTAGATCTACTGTCTTTATTATATTACAACAGACCAGCTGTATCTACTGTCTCCATTTCACTTTGGCCATTGTTGTGGGCCTGCCCTCCCCTCAACAGCCTCAAATAGGCTATTTCATGTAGGTGGGGGTGGGGCGGCAGACACACATTTCATGACATTACATGTTTATATATTGCTTCGAAAATAAATAAAAAATCACAAATAATATTTAATATTATTAATTTCAAACAAGGGTATTAGCATGATAAGAACTTACCAGTCCAAAACGATGTCCTCTCCCGTTCAAAAAATATTCCTCCACAATCGCTAAATGAATCGTCCTACAACAATCTCTGTCTCACTTTCCCAATCAATTTATTCTAAAATTGTGTGTACACCTGTATATCTAGACTTAGATTTAGCTTTCCCTGACTTAGTCGCCGTACTGATTGATATATAAACAGCTGAATCTGCGCGTTTACCAAACAATGCAGTGCGTAATATGTGTTCCTCCTTTCGGTATGAAACTTCAATAGCGAATTACTCTCTTTACGCTGGAGCTTACTACATGGGTTGGTCTTGCAACACATAAACATGACCTATTGACGTTTACCTCAGCTCATTGGCTATCTACCCAGCTAGATTTCAAGACGATCAGTGATCATTGGGTTAAAATTACAGTCAATCAACGAAACAGCGGGCAAATCATTGGTGCACAATGATGTCATGACTTGTTGTCTTCAAATCGGTTTCTTTCAGTCAATACGTCCTGCGAAATGACCCATCAGGTTTGATTGTGTTACAAACAAACCAGTTGATTGCAGTGAAACCAAACATGACTGGAAAAGTCACGTTCTGTGTGGGTTATTTACCTGGAATGTGTCGTCGAAAATGGAATGAGACGGAATTCACAACACAAGCGGTTCACAAAATGTTTCGTGTTAGGCTATAAAAATTGATTTTATCAAACAAAAGATCATTCATTGTGTAACAATGAGCATTGGAATTGCAAACAGACGAAGATCGTCAAAGGTAAATGATTTATTTGAATGCAGTTTGTGATTATGTTACACCTGTGCTGGTTGAAATAGTTGTTTTTTATGGGGCTAAGCTGTGTTTCAAAATATTGCACTTGTGATTTCATGAATATTAATATTTTCTAGTAATATTGTTTGACTGTTGCAGATTAAAATTATCCCGCTACAGGGGTGGGTAGTGTCAAGAAGTTAAATAAACCTCTTTGGGCTGAGATCCCGCTAACGGAATCGATTTGACAACAGCCAGTGAAAGTGCAGGGCGCCAAATTCAAAACAACAGAAATCCCATAATTAAAATTCCTCAAACATACAAGTATTTTACTCCATTTTAAAGATACACTTCTTGTTAATCCCACCATAGTGTCCGATTTCAAAAAGACTTTACAGCGAAAGCAAATCAAACGATTATGTCAGGTCAGAGCCAAGTCACAGAAAAACACAGCCATTTTTCCAGCCAAAGAAAGGAGTCACAAAAAGTGACTCGAGGTGCCAGTCTGGTTGAGATATTTATGTATGGTTACTGTGGGTACGATGTTGTCGATGCACTTATTGATGAAGCCGATAACTGGTATACTCCTCAATGTAATTGGATGAATCCAGGAACATATTGAAGTCTGCTAGAAAAACAGTCCTTTAGCGTAGCATCCGTATAATCTGACCACTTCCGCATTGAGTGAGTCACTGGTACTTCCTGCTTTAGTTTTCACTTTTAAGCAGGAACCGGGAGGATATAATGATGGTCAGATGGCCAAATGTAGTCATGGGGAGAGCTTTGTATGCTTCTGTTTGTGGAGTAAAGGTGGTCCTGAGTTTTTTAAACATGTTTGTGTTCCTCTGGTTGCACATGTGAAATGCGGGAAGAAATTAGGTAAAAATTATTTAAGTTAACCTGCTTTAAAATCCATGGTCACTAGGAGCGCCACTTCTGTGTTATTATTTTCTTGTTGGCTTTTCACCTTATACAGCTCGTTGAGTGTGGTCCTAGTGTCAGTGTTGGTTTGTGGTGGTAAATAGACTGCTTCAAAAAATGTAGATAGCGTAGTCTATAGCTTATCTTGAGGTACTCTACCTCAGACAAGCAATACCTCGAGACTAGCTTAATATTAGACATCATGCACCAGCTGTTATTGACAAATACACACACCCCCACCCCTTGTCCTCCCGGAAGTAGCTGTTCTATCCAGGCATGTCGTTGTTCAACCATGACTCGGAGAAACATAAGATATTCAGGTTTTTTATGTGCTGTTTATATTATAGTCTCGAACGGAACTCATGCAGTTTATTCTCAAGTGATTGCTCGTTGGCCAATAGAATGGATGGCAGAGGCCCACTCGCCGAAAAATTCTCAGAACGCACCCTGATCTGTGCCACTGTATTTCCTTTTCTTCATGCGAATGACGGGGATTTGGGCATTGTCTGGGAGCAACATTATATCCTTTTCTTCAGACTTCTTAGGGCTGAGATCCTCTTAACGGGATCGATATGACAACAGCCAGTGAAAGTGCAGGGCGCCAAATTCAAAACAACAGAAATCTCATAATTAAAATCCCTCAAACATACATGTATCTTATACCGTTTTGAATGTAATCTTGTTGTTAATCCCACCACAGTGTCCGATTTCAAATAGGCTTGACAGCGAAAGCACCACAAACGATTATGTTAGGTCACCACCAATTCACAGAAAAACACAGCCATTTTTCCAGCCAAAGAAAGGAGTCACAAAAAGCACAAATAGAGATAGGATTAATCACTAACCTTTGATGATCTTCATCAGATGACACTCATAGGACTTCATGTTACACAATACATGCATGTTTTGTTTGATAAATTCATATTTATATAAAACAAATCTCAGTATACATTGGTGCTAGTTCCAAAAACATCCGGTGATATTGCAGAGAGCCACATCATTTTACGGAAATACTCATAATAAATGTTGATGAAAATACAATTGTTAACTTCTTGCGTCGAGCCATTCCGGATCCGGGATCGTGACTACAGCCTCAAGCCCATTACCATAACGCAACGTTAACTATTCATGAAAATCGCAAATGAAATGAAATCAATATGCTAGCTCTCAAGCTTATCCTTTTGTTAACAACACTGTCATCTCAGATTTTCAAAATATGCTTCTCAACCATAGCAAAACAAGCATTTGTGTAACAGTATTGATAGCTAGCGTAGCATTTAGCGTTAGCATTCAGCAGGCAACATTTTCACAAAAAACAGAAAAGCATTCAAATAAAATCATTTACCTTTTGAAGAACTTCGGATTTTTTCAATGAGGAGACTCTCAGTTAGATAGCAAATGTTCAGTTTTTCCTGAAAGATTATTTGTTTAGGAGAAATCGCTCCGTTTTCTGCGTCACGTTTGGCAACCAAAAAACCCCGAAAATTCAGTCATCAAAACGCCGAACTTTTTTCCAAATTAACTCCATAATATCGACTGAAACATGGTAAACGTTGTTTAGAATCAATCCTGTTTTTCACACATCTCTTCGTTGATATATCGTTCGTGGAAGTCTCCTCTCTCCCCTGAATCACATGGATGAATGCGTGCAGCTTGGAGATTACGCAGCAATTTCGACAAAGGACACCGGGCGGACACCTGGTAAATGTAGTCTCTTATGGCCAATCTTCCAATGATATGCCTACAAATACGTCACAATGCTGCAGACACCTTGGGCAAACGGCAGAACGTGTAGGCTCGTTCAGGGCGCATTCACAGCCATATAAGGAGACAATGGAAAACAGAGTCTCAAAAATTCTGCTAATTTCCTGTTTGAAGTTTCATATTGGTTTCGCCTGTAGCATCAGTTCTGTGGCACTCACAGATAATATCTTTGCAGTTTTGGAAACGTCAGAGTGTTTTCTTTCCAAAGCTGCCAATTATATGCATAGTCGAGCATCTTTTTGTGACAAAATATTGCTCTTAAAACGGGAACGTTTTTTTTTATCCAATAATGAAATAGCGCCCCCATAGCTTCAAGAGGTTAAACATGGAAATATAGATATACCTCTCCTTAATGCAACCGCTGTGTCAGATTTAAAAAAAACTTTACGAAAAAAGCAAACCATACAATAATCTGAGAACGGAGCTAAGAAAAATAAAAATAATAATCTGCCATGTTGGAGTCAACAGAAATCAGAAATAACATTATAAATATTCCCTTACCTTTGATGCTCTTCATCAGTTTGCACTTCCAGGAATCCTAGTTCCACAATAAATGTTTGATTTGTTCTATAATGTCCATTATTTATGTCCAAGTAGCTACTTTTGTTAGGGCGTTTAGTACACAAATCCAAACGCTTGTGCAGGTCCAGTTGAACATCGGACGAAAACTTCAAAAAGTTATATTACAGGTCGTAGAAACATTTCAAACTAAGTATAGAATCAATCTTTAGGATGTTTTTATCATAAATATTCAATAACGTTCCAACCGGAGAATTCCATTGTCTGTAGAAAAGCCATGGAACACAGGTCGCTATCATGTGAAATGCACGTGACCAGGACCTGGCTCTCTGCCAGACCACTGACTCAAAAAGCCACAGTAGAAGCCTCATTCAAGTTTCTAAAGATGGTTGACATCTAGTGGAAGCCTTAGGAAGTGCAACATAACCAATATCCCACTGTGTATTCAATAGGGGCTGGGTTGAAAATCGACCAACCTCGATTTCCCACTTCCTCTTTGGATTTCTTCTCAAGTTTTTGCCTGCCATATGAGTTATGTTATACTCACAGACATCATGCAAACATGTTTAGAAACTTCAGAGTGTGTTCTATCCAATACTACAATAATATGCATATATTTGCAACTGGGACTGAGGAGCAGGCCCTTTACTCTGGGCATCTTTTATCCAAACTACTCAATACTGCCCTCGCAGCCATAAGAAGTTAATATCAAACTTGTATGCCATCTGTAAATACGAATACAATTGTTAAATTACGAGCCTAGTTGGTTTAGCCACAGATAAAGAGAGCAACGTTCCCGCTAGCCATGATTGGCTGAGATAATGAGTGGGCTGGACATGCCGAGAGATGAGTTTGGATTGGTCTGCCATATAGCTCGCATCTGTCTATTGGAGCTGATCAGTACATCTAGATAATCGTGTCAAATCCAGATTTATTTTAAATGTATCGTAGTAAAACTGCATAAACCTAATCTCAAGTTAATGTACTGTTAGCTAGCTAACGTTAGCTGGCTAGCTCGCTAGCTAATGTTATGTGTTATGCTCTCCACTTTCTGGAGGACTGCGTTTTGAAATCAGTGGAATTCGAGTATGGTAGCTAAGGAGTCTGGATTACATCGTGCATGGCATCAGACAGGAGACGCATCCAACCATAATGTATGTAAGATAGTCTAGCTAGGTACATTTTCAGATATTACACGTTTCTAATTTTGACAAAGTGGTTTCATTTCAAGTGTACTGTTAGCTAGCAAACGTTAGCTGGCTGGGTTGTTAGCTAACATTATGTGTATGATGTTATTCTTCGTATCTCAGACACGTTTGCTTGACTAGTTATAGCCATAGAACCTGGAACCCTGCAGATTGATGCAGGGTAGTAACGTTGGGAATATGGTCCATTGTTTAGCTAGCTATCTAACGTAAACTCACTCACTTTTGTACGTCGCGCTGGTCCGTACAATTTACCTTATTTTAGCGCCCAAAAAACGTAATACGTCCAGATCAACTGTAATATCAATACCAATGTAAAGCACAATTTCTCCCCTTTCCAAAAAAATCAATGACAAGACCTTCATGATGCCCATCTCTGCATGATTCAAGAAGGCAATGAGCTCTGTCGGTCTTATTAAAAATTGCGGGTGGGGAAGCTAAACCTATTGCGTGATAGTGAGAAGGAGAGATGTCGTGTGGGGAAACCTTATCGCCTCTAAAATGTAAATAAAACACTATAAAAAGTTTATATAATGTGTCATTACACACCAATTTTAAGGTTTGTGTCGTATTTGAATCGGGTGTTTAGGGTGGTGCTAAAGTGATCTTCAGAAGTAAACAGCAGCTTTTGAGAGTCATGATAGCTTGCAGTGTTGACGCAAAAAAATGACTACGTATCCCCCAATTACCCTGTCCCTGTCCCTTTCTTGTTTTTAAACTGTGCGCGAAGTGCTACACCTGGTGGAGAGAGGCTGTAAGACAGAATTATGTGCTTGATGCGTGCTGTACATTACACCATGACACGTCACGATGTAACGTACAACGTCGGAGGGGTCCGTTTTTTCAACTTTATTCCAATGCTATAGATCCATTACGATGTCAATCAATGCCTGAATAGAAACGTAGTTCACACCCCAGATTTTGATGTCAACATAGTTGCTACAGTCTCATTAGTTTTCTTTGCATCCTCATTTGATGTTGCAGTTGTGCACATTTGTACGGAATGGGGTTAGCGTACGTTACATGTCTTAACAAAAGACTCATCTCTAATTTGGACAAAGTATTTTCACTTCAAGTTAGTGCACTATTAGCTAGCTAGTTAACGTTAGCTGGCTGGCTTGCTAACTAACATTACATAATGTGTTGGGATTCATTGTTTACCTAGCTAGCGATCTAGCTACATTTCTTAACAAAAGACTCTCGTGCTAAGTGTGCCAGAGACCAAAATAACTGATGCTCAACACCCATTGAATATGTCCGGTGTCAGTAAACGTTGGCAACAAACAAAGCGTAATTCAATTGTTTTTCAGCGCTGTTAATCACCAAAGCTCTGGATAACATGAATGCTGCCTATCCTGCTCTGCTAGGGGGAGTAAAATGGTCAGAGTGGGGTGTCTCATTATGTGTCTGGAAATAGCTAGCCAATGTAAGCCAATGGGTCCTTGACTGTCGTTGTGAGGTCAGAGCTTTCAGAAAAATCCTACTTATTGGCCTACTTATTCAGTGTGTGCTCTGAACGCAAAACGCTCTGAATTTACGAAGGAACAATCTGACAGCACAGTTGCAGTTGCAGTCATCAATGCTCTGGATAACATATTGTAACAGTCTAACAAGCTCTGCTAGGGCGAGTAATGTTCAGTGAGCTGTTCTCTCTCTCTTATATGTCTGGATGTAGCTGGTAAGTTAGTACAGAATGCACGGATCCACCCTCAAAGAGATGGGTAAGGCTGAGGCTTAAGAGGGTGTGAACAATGTTGAATGGGTATAGACAAAGAAGGGCTCTCCCAATAGTAGTACCAACACATTGAAAGACGTATTTTTCAAAAGTGAGTTTACAAGTTGATCAATTTTCAAAGCAGAATTACTTTCCCATTGTTTCCTCAAATGCAGTGTATACTATGCCATTTTGTAGATCGGAGTCTCTACTTTTATCCAATGTAAAAAAAAACAGAAATTCAAATGTTGTTACATAACACAGAATCCAGGTTGTGAGTCACAAATGAGTTCCAACCAATGTGAAAAAACATCAGCCATTATTCAAATGGACTGCTTAACACCATGCTGTGTGTGACTGTCTTTCCATCAGCCATCAGTTAAAGGATAAGCAGACCATTCCCTCTGACATAATAAGCCAGTAGGTCCCAGTCATAAGAATACCTAAACAACCCTTAGGCTTAGCATTTCCTAATCGAAATGTACAATTATTACTTCCCATTGCAAGAAACATTCCACTTTTAGCACACAAAGTAACCGTTGACCTAACGTTTAAATGCAACAATGCTTCACACATGCAAGCTGCAATAAAAAACAGTTCCACTCACCGGATGATTATTCGAAGCTTTACTCATTGTTGAAAGTTATTCTTGAAAAGGTAGAAGCTAACAAATTAGCAACATGCAGCCGCTGCAAACTAGCCTAAAACAAAAGCTAGCAAGCTAGACTGTGTAAAAACTACTGCTCGCTATTGGGCAGTAACCTCTTAGCCTTTGAGAAGGAAGAAGTTTCATGAGTTAAAAAAAAAATGTTCATGTTCCTACCCATTCCAAGTTAATGTGATTGGTTGAGTCCACTGTCATACCAAATCTTGAGCTAGTACAGTTGATTGGCAGAAGCCTTCTATCTAGCTTCTGATGGCCTAACCAATTACTTTTTATTTTTGACTATGGGAAGGGAGCATATACAGTTGAAGTCGGAAGTTTACATACTGTCACGACTTCTAACGAAGGTAACTCCTCTCCCTGTTCGGGCGGCGCTCGGCGCTCGGCGTCGCCGGTTTACTAGCCGCTAGGAAGAATACACTTGGTTTAAGCTTTCACAGTGTCTGTCGAGTTCTTACTCTAATAATTAGAACTTAACTTAACACTATTGCCCACGAAGCTCATCACTAAGCTAAGGACTATGGGACTAAGCACCTCCCTCTGCAACTGGATCCTGGACTTCCTGACGGGTCGCCCCCAGGTGGTAAGGGTAGGCAACAACACGTCTGCCATGCTTATCGTCAACACTGGGGCCCCTCGGGTGTGTACTTAGTCCCCTCCTGTACTCCCTGATTACCCACGACTGTGTGGCCAAACATGACTCCAACACCATCATTTAAGATTTCTGACGACACAAGTGGTAGGTAGGCCTGATCACCGACAATGATGAGACCACCTATAGGGAGGAGGTCAGAGACCTGGCAGTGTGGTGCCAGGACAACAACCTCTCCCTCAATGTGAGCAAGACAGGAGCTGATCGTGGACTATAGGAAGAGGTGGGCCGAACAGGCCCCTATTAACGTCGACGGGGCTGTAGTGGAGCGGGTCGAGAGTTTCAAGTTCCTTGGTGTCCACATCACCAACGAACTATCATGGTCCAAACACACCAAGACAGTCATTAAGAGGGCACGACAACACCTTGTCCCCCTCAAGCACTTGAAAAGATTTGGCATGGATCCCCAGATTTGTTTATTTTATTTTATTTCACCTTTATTTAACCAGGTAGGCAAGTTGAGAACAAGTTCTCATTTACAATTGCGACCTGGCCAAGATAAAGCAAAGCAGTTCGACACATACAACCACACAGAGTTACACATGGAGTAAAACAAACATAGGGTCAATAATACAGTATAAACAAGTCTATATACGATGTGCGCAAATGAGGTGAAATAAGGGAGGTAAAGGCAAAAAAAGGCCATGGTGGCAAAGTAAATACAATATAGCAAGTAAAACACTGGAATGGTAGATTTGCAGTGGAAGAATGTGCAAAGTAGAAATAAAAATAATGGGATGCAAAGGAACAAAATAAATAAATTAATTAAATACAGTAGGGAAAGAGGTAGTTGTTTGGGCTAAATTATAGGTGGGCTATGTACAGGTGCAGTAATCTGTGAGCTGCTCTGACAGTTGGTTCTTAAAGCTAGTGAGGGAGATAAGTGTTTCCGGTTTCAGAGATTTTTGTAGTTCGTTCCAGTCATTAGCAGCAGAGAACTGGAAGGAGAGGCGGCCAAAGAATGAATTGGTTTTGGGGGTGACTAGAGAGATATACCTGCTGGAGCGTGTGCTACAGGTGGGAGATGCTATGGTGACCAGCGAGCTGAGATAAGGGGGGACTTTACCTAGCAGGGTCTTGTAGATGACATGGAGCCAGTGGGTTTGGCGACGAGTATGAAGCGAGGGCCAGCCAACCAGAGAAATACTTATTTTCCACCATAATTTGCAAATAAATTCATAAAAAATCCTACAATGTGATTTTCTGGATTTTTTTTTCTCATTTTGTCTGTCATAGTTGAAGTGTACCTATGATGAAAATTACATGCCTCTCTCATCTTTTTAAGTGGGAGAACTTGCACAATTGGTGGCTGACTAAATACTTTTTTGCCCCACTGTACCTATGTGTGGAAAACATTTCATCCGCAGGATGTTGATGACACCTTAATTGGGGAGAACAGGCTTGTAGTAAGGACTAGAGCAGAATTGTTGGAATGGTATCAAATACATCAAACGCATGGTTTCCAGGTGTTTGATGCCATTCCATTTGCTCTGTTCTGGCCATTATTATAAGCTGTTCTCTCCTCAGGACCGTCCTGGGATTTCAACGTAGGTAAAACATTTAACTTGTTTATTATAATCCGTTTGTAACTCCACTCACTACTTGTAGCTTTATAGTGTGTTTGCTTGTGTTGTTGGTCTTGGCTCGATTAATGTTCTGGTCGGTAGCTAGCTAGCACTCACTCACTTGGCTGCTAACACCTTCATGAAATGGGGCATAAGGGAAGCCCTACAATATTACATTTTACTAAGTGGTGAGAAAGCTCAGGAGCAGGAAATGTTGAAATGTAATCTTTAGACATGTTTTACTTTTCTTAAATGTAGTTTTGTAATTGACAAGTAAACAAGAAAACTGCGTTTGAAAAAGGTCAGCAAAAAGGTCAAAGCCAATCGGGCCAATGGGGTAACCTAGGTAACTACAGGTTGTTTTCCCCACAGGGAGGAGGGGTTGCAACGTTCAATCTAATACCGACTGGGACTATGGCTGAAGTGTTTTTTAGAACTGGTACATTTGTCGAGACTGACTGACTACAAACCATTCACTGGGCTCTGGGTAAAATTTGCCTCTGCAGGCACAGATCTGGCATTGCTTAACCTTCAAATCCTTACCTAAACCAGTAGGTGGGGTAAAACAAAGGGAGAATCTCAATTGCATTTATTTGATTCCTTGCTTCCTTTCTCTTCGCCTCCTGCTTAAAGCCAATTGGATGAGAAGGTTAAGAGGGGAGGGACCTCTCAAGGAAATGCATTTGAGAATCTCTTCATATTTCGATCAGAGTGTATGGAATCAGAAGAAAAGGCGAAGCTTATTTTGGACCTAAGCTTGTCGCCTGCCTTCCCCTTTGGGACAATGACTTGTTAGGACGGAGAAATGAACATCTCGTCATTATATATATATATATATATATAATTACCAGTCAAAAGTCTGGACATCAAAACTAAGAAATTACACTTGGAATCATGTAGTAATCAAAAAAGTGTTAAACAAAACAAAATATATTTTAACTTTGAGAATCTTCAAAGTAGCCACCCTTTGCCTTGATGACAGGTTTGCACACTCTTGGCATTCTCTCAACCAACTTCATGAGGTAGTCACCTGAAATGCATTTCAATTAACAGGTGTTCCTTGATAAAAGTTAATTTGTGGAATTTCTTTCCTTCTTAATGCATTTGAGCCAATCAGTGTTGTGACAAGGTGGTATACAGAAGATAGCCCTATTTGGTAGAAGACCAAGTCCATATTATGGCAAGAACAGCTCAAATAAGCAACGAGAAACGACAGTCCATCATTACATTAAGACCTGAAGGTCAGTCAATCTGGAAAATTTCAAGAACTTTGAAAATGTCTTAAAGTGCAGTCACAAAAACCATCAAGCGCTATGATGAAACTGAATCTCATGAAGACCGCCACAGGAAAGGAAGAGCAGAGGATAAGTTCGTTAGTGCACCTGAGATGCACCTGAGATTGCAGCCCAAATAAATGCTTCACAGAGTTTAACAGACACATCTCAGAGGAGACTGCTTGGGCCAAGAAACAGGAGCAATTAGACCGGTGGAAATCTGTCCTTTGGTCTGATGAGTCCAAATTTGAGATTTTTGGTTCCAACCGCTGTGTCTTTGCGAGATGCAGAGTAGGTGAACGGATTATCTCAGCAGTATGATGGTGTGGGGGGTGCTTTGCTGGTGCTGTCTGTGATTTATTTAGAATTCAAGGCACACTTAACAGCATTCTGTAGAGATACGCCATTCCATCTGGTGTGTGCTTAATTTGACTGTCATTTGTTTTCTTTTTTTGAATTTGACCCCTTTTTCTCCCCAATTTCATGGTATCCAATTGTTTAGTAGCTACTATCCTGTTTCATCGCTACAACTCCTGTACGGGCGCGGGAGAGACAAAGGTTGAAAGTCATGCGTCCTCCGATACACAACCCAACCAAGCCGCACTGCTTCTTAACACAGCGGCATCCAACCCGGAAGCCAGCCGCACCAATGTGTCGGAGGAAACACCACAGGAGTCGCTGGTGCGACTCGGAAGATGCTAGGCCAATTGTGCATCGGACCTCCCGGTCGCGGCCAGTTACGACAGAGCCTGGGCACGAACCCAGAGTCTCTGGTGGCACAGCTGGCGCTGCAGTATAGCGCCCTTAACCACTGCTCCACCCAGGAGGCCCCTGTCATTTGTTTTTCAACAGGACAATGACCCAACACATCTCCAGGCTTTGTAAGGGCTATTTGACCAATAAGGAAAGTGCTGCATCAGATGACCTGGCCTCCACAATCATCCGACCTCAACTTAATTGGGATGGGTTGGGAGGAGTTGGAAAGGGAAGGAAAAGCAGCCAACAACTGCTCAGCATATGTGGGAACACCTTTAAGACTATTGGAAAAGCATTCCAAGTGAAGCTGGTTGAGAGAATGCCAAGAGTGTGCAAAGCTGTAATAATGGCAAAGGTTGGCTACTTTGGATAATCTCAAATATAAAATATATTTTGATTTGTTTAACACTTTTTTGGTTACTACATGATTCCATATGTGTTATTTCATAGTTTTATTGTCTTCACTATTATTCTACAATGTATAAAATAGTAAAAATGAAGAAAAACCCTTGAATGATTAGGTGTCCAAACTTTTGACTGGTACTGTATCTCTGCTATGGACTATTTCTGTAGTATTCACATTTGGCCAGTAGATGGCAGTAGGGAATTACGTCTGCTATCTCCACACCTGTAGTTTGACAAAAGAAGGATAATGATAACTGACTTCATGAAAATGAATCGACTCTGGCTGTTTTCATAAAACTGCTTGTATGTCTGCAGTCCCTGACACACACACACCTTTCCTTGAGTAGCACAGTAGTTGTCTTCAACAGGTTATAGGAAGAAATAGCAATATAATTAGGTCACTTATTTAGACATTTCTTAAAAACTATTCCCCAGGTCGTGTTCTCAGTCAACTTAACAGGTAAAATAAGGGGAAAAATAAAAGTAATATTCAAGGTGAAAAGCAGAGTATAAAGTAGGTTGCAGTGTTGGAAAGTTTAAATGTTGAGAAGTAGCTCTGGTGTGATGTGATTGGCTGGTGGTGATACATTGGTAGAATAAATGGCTGAACTGATGCATTGCAAACATCCAGAACAGACAGAGAGAAATTATTTAATTCACACAACTCCTGCTGTAGATACCAGTGCGAGTGATGTATTTTTTGCCATTTTGTGTGTCCTAGCTAGTGTGACTGTGCATGATTTCAACGTATCCATCCGTGCTGATATTGAAATGTAACTGTTCCACAAAACTGCCTGAAGGATAAATATAAATGCGTTATGATAAATAACGGTGTTCCATTTACAGGTGTTCCAATGAAATTTCCATATTTCAACTATCAAGATTTCTGATAAGTGCAATTCAAAACGGCAAAGAAAAGATTCACATCACATTGGAATTTTGTCTTGATAAATCCAAAGGTATATTGTCCATAAATCAAAACCAGCATTTAGGTAGCTTTACGAAACGTAAACCATTTTGAATTACAGGTTGCGCTGACAGAAAAAAATAAATAGGTTTGCGACCTAACAGCTGGTGAGCACATCGGAGAAATGTAATATTGTTTAGAAAAGAGCGAGGCCTACGGTGTCACCTGAGGTAACAGCGGCTAAATTCTTAGAGTTTATTGTATAGACTTCACTGAGGAGGAAGTGAATGTCATAAAAATGTAAATAGAGGAACATTCAAAAAGTTATTTTTAGATAACCATACTAAAAATATATTCACGTCACCAAATAATTGATTAAACGGAAGCAAACAGAACAAAACGGACATACCTGAATTTGTCCAATATAAACTCTTGTTTGCAACAGTGGGACTATGATTACACCCTAGACTAGCTAGTTGCAGACTAGAGAGTGCAAGGCGGTGTTGAATGTGTCAATGTCTGTCACCTTCATTGCTCAAATTTCTCTCGACCCGTGCACCTACATTGTAGACTTTCATTCATGGGCTAGGTCGTTGAAACCACATGATGGGTATAGGGAACATTTTAGTGTCAAGTAGTAACCTAAACCTATCGATGTTACATTGAGCTGGGTGAATGGAATATGAATGACAGTCATCCAATATTCTGTAATAGAAATGAGGCCATGCTCATACAAAAATTATTGTCCTCCTTTATCTTAAACGGCACCAACCGGGACATTAAAACAAAAGTCGGAGGTAATTCTAGCAGAATTATGTTTTCATTTATGGTCACATATTTTACACATACCTGTCATGTACACAATAATCAAGCGTTAATTACTCAATACGTTAGGGGGTGGTCACAGAATTGATCTGAGTTTACTGATAACTTCTAGATAGCCTAGTTAAGAAGTTTGGAAGGGATAGGTCAATATAAGAGAGGCAGACAGACACCTTTACTTATTTTTTACTAAATGCATGGATATTATACACATAATAAAGACATTTTAAAAAATTGTTTAGAAAATATGAAATTATATTTTTGAAAATGTATTTAGTTAATTTCACACTAAAGTAAAAAATATATATATATATATTTGAAATCAATAATAACGAAAGCACATAAAGACCATTCATATCATTTCATTTTTATTTTTTATTTATCCAGGTTAAATACTTTTCTTTAAACTGGTAGTCTATTACTACTTTTTTAAACAGGATGGTGTCATTGAGTGTCCTTGGTGCCAACCATCAAGCGCTATGATGAAACTGGCTCTCATGAGGACCGCCACAGGAAAGGAAGACCCAGAGTTACCTCTGCTGCAAAAGATAAATTCATTAGTTACCAGCCTCAGAAATTGCTGCCCAAATAAATGCTTCACCGAGTTAAGGTAACAGACACATCTCAACATCAACTGTTCAGAGGAGACTGCATATGGATGAATTGCTGCAAAAAAACACTACTAAAGAACACCAATAAGAAGAAGAGACTTGGTTGTGCCAAGAAACACGAGCAATGGACATTAGACCGATGGAAATCTGTCCTTTGGTCTGAATTTTCGATTTTTGGTTCCATCCGCCGTGCCTTTGTGAGATGCGGCGTAGGTGAACAGATGATCTCTGCATATGTGGTTCCCACCATGAAGCATGGAGGAGGAGGCGTGATGGTGTGGGGGTGCTTTGCCAGTGACACTATCTGTGATTTATTTAGAATTCAATGCACACAACCATCATGGCTACCACAGCATTCTGCAGCGATATGCCGTCCCATCTGGTTTGTGCTTAGTGGTACTATCATTTGTTTTTCAACAGGACAATGACCCAACACAACTCCAGAGTCTGCAAAAGCTATATGACCAATAAGGAGAGTGATGGAGTGCTGCTTCAGATGACCTGGCCTCCACAATCACCCATCCTCAACCCATTTGAGATGGTTTGGGATGAGTTGGACCGCAGAGTGAAGGAAAAGCAGCCAACAAGTTGCTCAGTATATATGGGATCCAAGACTGTTGGAAAAGCATTCCAGGTGAAGCTGGTTGAGAGAATGCAAAGAGTGTGCAAAGCTGTCATCAAGGCAAAGGGTGGCTACTTTGAATAATCTCAAATATAAAATATGTTTTGATTTGTTTGACACTTTTTTGGTTACTAGATGATTCCATATGCCTAGAATTTCATGTCAGCATCCCATTTGTGTGGCCGTAATGCAATCTAAGAAAGTCCATGTATTTTTGCTGTGCGCTCCATCAGCAATCTACTATCCCTTATAGTACAAAGGTCGACCTATTCTATTCTGTGCGAGAAATATTCCAAACACTGTTGTGGGATGCGATCCCAAATTATAACAACCACTAGCATTAATACATATTTTTTACGCAACGGGGCCGATGCAACAGGTCAGAACGTTTAGCTTAAAATGTTGTTAAATTATTAGGTTATTTCTTAACTTTATAAGCGCATTAATTGACACAAGCTATAAGCTATAAGAGCAAATGTTCGATTAGCGTAAAACACAATCATCAAAAGTGACCGCAAATGCAATTATGCATGTAATGCTTTTATTATAAAGGTGCGTTTTATGGTGAGAATTATCTTCCCCAAACTTGAAACTCACGCGCTGCTTATATATGCCAGTTAGGCTACATACACATTAGCCAAATACATTTAAACTCGATTTTTCACAATTCCTGACATGTAATCCTAGTAAAAATTCCCTGTCTTAGGTCAGTTAGGATCACCACTTATTTTAAGAATGTGAAATGTCAGAAGAATACCAGAGATAATGATTTATTTCAGCTTTCATCACATTCCCAGTTGGTCAGAAGTTTACATGCCCTCAACCAGTGCTTCACGGTCGGGATGGTGTTCTTCGGCTTGCAAGCCTCCCCCTTTTTCCTCCAAACATAACGATGGTCAGTATGGCCAAACAGTTCTATTTTTGTTTCATCAGACCAGAGGACATTTCCCTAAAAAGTGCGATCTTTGTCTCCATGTGCAGTTGCAAACCGTAGTCTGTCTTTTTTATGGAGGTTTTGGAGCAATGACTTCTTCCTTGCTGAGTGGCCTTTCAGGTTATGTTAATATAGGACTCATTTTACTGTGGATATAGATACTTTTGTACCCGTTTCCTCCAGTTTCTTCACAAGGTCCCTTGCTGTTGTTCTGGGATTGATTTGCACTTTCCGCACCAAAGTAGATTCTTCTCTGGGAGACAGAATGGGTCTCCTTCCTGAGCGGTATGACTGCTGTGTTGTCCCATGGTGTTTATACTTGCGTACTATTGTTTATACAGATGAATGTTCTTGAAATTTTCCGGATTGACTGCCCTTCAGGCCTTTAAAGCAATGATGTACTGTTCTTTCTCTTTGCTTATTTGAGTTTTTCTTGCCATAATATGGACTTGGTCTTTTACCAAATATGGCTATCTTCTGTATACCACCCCTACCTTGTTACAACACAACTGGCTCAAACGTATTAAGAAGGAAAGAAATTCCACTAATGAACTTTTGTCAAGGCACACCTGTTAATTTAAATGGAATCCAAATGGAACCTCATGAAGCTGGTTGAGATCATGTCAAGAGGGTGCAAAGCTGTCATCAAGGCAAAGGGTAGCTACTTTGAAGATTCTCAAATTGAAAATCTATTTTGTTTTGTTTAACACTTTTTGTTTCTGTTTTAGCCACTCAAGGACATTTAGAGACTTGAAGAGTCCTGAAGCCACTCCTGCATTGTCTTGGCTGTGTGCTTAGGGTTGTTGTTCTGTTGGAGGGTGAACCTGAGGGCCTGAGTGCTCTGAGTGCTCCTGAGTGCTCTGGAGCAGGTTTTCATTAAGGATCTCTTGATACATTGCTCCGTTCATCTTTTCCTAGATCCTGATTAGTCTCCCAGTCCCTGCCGCTGAAAAACATCCTTACAGCATAATATTTCCAACACCATGTTTCACCGTAGGGATGGTGCCAGGTTTCCTCCAGATGTGACGATTGGCATTCAGACCAAAGAGTTCAATCTTGTTTAGGTGCCTTTTGGCAAACTCCAACCGGGCTTTATGTGCCTTTTACGGAGAAGTGGCTTCTGTCTGGCCACTCTAGCATAAAGTCTTGATTGTTGGAGTGCTGCAAAGATGGTTGTCCTTCTGGAAGGTTCTCCCATCTCTACAGAGGAACTCTAGAGCTGTTACCCTGTTACCCTTCCCCATATCTGTGCCTCAACACAATCCTGTCACGGACCTCTAAGGACAATTCCGTCAACCTAATGGTTTGGTTTTTGATCTGACATGCACTGTCAACTGTGAGACTTTTTATAGACAGGTGGGTGCCTTTCCAAATCATGTCCAATCAATTGAATTTACCACAGTTGGACTCAAATGAAGTCGTAGAAACATCTCAAGGATGATCAATGGGAACAGGATGCACCTGAGCTCAATTTCTAGTCTCATAGCAAAGGGTCTGAATACCTATGTAAAAATGTTATTTATGTTTTTAATTTTTAATAACGTAACAAAATGTGGAAAAGGGGAAGGGGTGTGAATACTTTCCGAATGCACTGTATGTGCACGGGAGAGGGTAGAGTTTAGGTTCTGGTTTTATATTCAGACCCTTTGTGGGCTATACTCGGCCTTGTCTCAGGATGTTAAGTTGGTGGTTGGTGGTTGATATCCCTCTAGTGGTGTGGGGGCTGTGCTTTTGCAAAGTGGGTGGGGTTATATCCTTCCTGTATGGCCCTGTCCGGGGGTATCATCGGATGGGGCCACAGTGTCTCCTGACCCCTCCTGTCTCAGCCTCCAGTATTTATGCTGCAGTAGTTTATGTGTCGGGGGGCAAGGGTCAGTTTTTTATATCTGGAGTACTTCCCCTGTCTTATCCGGTGTCCTGTGTGAATTTAAGTATGCTCTCTCTAATTCTCTCTTTCTCTCTTTCTTTCTCTCTCTCTCTCGGAGGACCTGAGCCCTAGGACCATGGCTCAGGACTACCTGGCATGATGACTCCTTGCTGTCCCCAGTTCACCTGCTGCTGCTCCAGTTTCAACTGTTCTGCCTGCGGCTATGGAACCCTAACCTGTTCACAGACGTGCTACCTGTCCCAGACCTGCTGTTTTCAACTCTCTAGAGACAGCAGGAGCGGTAGAGATACTCTTAATGATCGGCTATGAAAAGCCAACTAACATTTACTCCTGAGGTGCAGACTTGCTGCACCCTCGACAACTACTGTGATTATTATTATTTGGCCATGCTGGTCATTTATGAACATTTGAACATCTTGGCCATGTTCCACCCGGCACAGCCAGAAGAGGACTGGCCACCCCTCATAGCCTGGTTCCTCTCTAGGTTTCTTCCTAGGTTTTGGCCTTTCTAGGGAGTTTTTCCTAGCCACCGTGCTTCTACACCTGCATTGCTTGCTGTTTGGGGTTTTAGGCTGGGTTTCTGAGATATCAGCTGATGTAAGAAGGGCTATATAAAAAAAATGATTTGATTTGAACTAGGGATGGTTTATCTGATCATTTCAGATACATTCTAATTTTGCAATGGTCTGACAAATGGATTTGACCATAAAGGCATTGATTTTCTTCTTGCTCCATATCTGTTATTGCATTTTCGACTACACTTTTTCCAAGTGCAGAGCAATACGTAAACCTACCCAGACAGTCACCCTCAATAATATACAGACCCAGGCTTTTACAGAGTACTTTTTCCATTTTGGTTGACAATACTGTCGCAGCTTTTTCTCTGTGTAGTCAGTTATGATTCATATACAGATGTAGTACAATGTACATGGATGTTTCCCTCTAAATCCATGTAGTCTGCTTTTTTACAGTTCTAACATTTAGATCACTAATGAATTATATCAGAATAGAGAGTCTAAATACAATCTTTGTTAAAATATGGAGAGTCAGATTGGGTCCATCCGCATTGCACACATGTAAATGTATGAGTTGACAATTAATTGTTTTATCTTTAGCTAAATGTACGTTTTTCCTTTTCTGTCTGCTGTGATATAATTGAAAAGATCTTCATTAAACCAGATTATAATCCTTATTGGTTGACAGCCGTGGTATATCAGACAATTTACCACAGGTATGACAAAACATGTATTTTTACTGCTCTAATTACGTTGGTAACCAGTTTATAACAACAATAAGGCACCTTGGGGGTTTGTGGTATATGGCCAATATAGCACGGCTATGGGCTGTGTCCAGGCACTCAGTGATGCGTCGTGCATAAAAACAGCCCTCGTGCCTTATTGCTTAATGAACATTTTACATGTGGATGTTTCACTGAAGTTACCTTTCTCTCCTCACATTCTCAGTTCCTCTTCATCCCTATCTTTCTTTCTCTGTTTGGAGTGGTTCTTGCAGGTTGACGGAGATGTAGGCGGTGAGTCAGCGGGTGATTTCCAAATGGCTCCCCATTACCTTTATATTGCACTACTTTTTAGCATAAATAAGAAAAATACCCCAAAAATATATATAAGAAATAAAATTAACAAATATTTAAAGAGCAGCAGTAAAATAACAATAGCGAGGCTTTATATAGGGGCTACCGGTACAGAGTCAACGTGCGGGGGCACCAGTTAGTCGAGGTAATTGAGGTAATATGTACACGTAGGTAGAATTATTAAAGTGACTATGCATAGATAATAACAGAGAGTAGCAGCAGCATAAAGGGGGTGGGGTTGTCAATGCAAATAGTCTGGGTAGCCATTTGAATAGATGTTCAGGAGTCTTATGGCTTGGGGGTAGAAGCTGTTTAGAAGCCTCTGAACTAGACTTGGCGCTCCGGTACCCGCTTGTCGTGCGGTCTATACAGTCTATAACTAGGGTGGCTGGAGTCTTTCACATTATTAGGGCCTTCCTCTGACACTGGTTGGTATAGAGGTACTAGATGGCAGGAAGCTTGACCCCAGTGATGTACTGGACTGTACACACTACCCTCTGTAGTGCCTTGCAGTTGGAAGCCGAGCAGTTGCCATACCAGGCAGTGATGCAACCCATCAGGATGCTCTCGATGGTGCAGTTGTATAACATTTTGAGGATCTGAGGACCCATGCCAAATATTTTCAGTCTCCTGATGTGGAATAGGTTTTGTCGTGCAATCTTCACGACTGTCCTGGTGTGCTTGGACCATGTTGGTTTGTTGGTGATGTGGAACTTGAAGCTCTCAACCTGCTCCACTACAGCCCCGTCGATGAGAATGGGGGTGTGCTCGGTCCACCCCAATGGTCTCTAGTCAAATGTAGTGCACATAATAGGGAATAGGGTGCCATTTGCGATGCATTCTCTGTGTAGGCTTACTGGCCTTTGCATATCAATTGCTAGCTTTCCATCCAGGTGTCGATATATTTTAATGCAAATATTTTCATGAAAAAAATATGCAAATTTTCCCACCAGTTGTGTGTTTCCACCAAACTGACTTGTTGGGGATAAAAGTCAGTGCATCCTGCATGATAAAGCAGTAGACACAAAATGTACTTTCCCGTGTAAAGTTGCAATATGTAACTTTTTGGACGACCCTATGAAATACACACAGAAATGTTATAGATCTGTCCTTCTCATTAAAAACAAGTCTAAGTAGCGATACATATGTTCTATGTGCGCTATTTCTATGTTTCCCATTCTTAATTTTCGTTTTTGCATCTTTTACTTTAGGTATTGTACACCAGCATCAAACAGCTGAAAATACAATACTTTTGGTTAAGGAAATTATATTTCACAGCAATTTTGATGATACAATTATTCTCTACACCAGGGCTGTCCAACCCTGTTTTTGGAGAGCTACCCTCCTGTAGGTTTTCCTTTCAACACCAGTTGTAACTAACCTGATTCAGCTTATCAACCAGCTGCTTATTAGAATCAGGTGCACTAGATTATGGGAATAGGGTGCCATAGAATATACCGGTTGAAGTACAATACCTGGTACTGTACCTTCCGGGTTGGAGCGAGCGGTCGCATCCGCGCTTCGGTCTGCTTCGGTCTGCAGGTTGTATAACTTTTCATTACATTTCATTACATTTCATTATAGTACAACGGTTTGATTTGTCTAATCTTAGCAATTTCTTCTTAGCTAGCTACATAGCCATCTTTGTATCAATGATAATTGCGTAATTATCGTATTTCGTCGTCCTCCTATCTGCCCAGCAGCTAGCCAGCTAGCTAACGTTCACCGTCTACTGTAGCACTGTAGTAACTATCACACTCAACTGAACGACTTGATTAGTGTAGTGTTAGCTAGCTACATAGTTGTCTTTGCTGTCTTCGTATCCAAGATAATTGTGTAGTTTAGAGTGTGTAGTCTTAGAGCGATTATCTTAATTTACCGAGGTTAGCTAGCCAGCTATTTGTCGTCCTTAACGTAGGAGTCACTCCTAGCTAGCCAACAGCTAGCCAACGTCTACTGAATAGAACTTTCGCATTCCGGTCGCATTCCGCTTCGCTCCACAGGTAGTATCACATTTTCATTTCATTTCATTACAGTCCCAACGGTGTGATTTGTTTGATCGTAGCTAGCTACATAGCTAGCTACATAGCCGTCTTTGTTTCAAAGATAATTGTGTAGTCTAGAGCGATTTTCTAGGTTAGCTAGCCAGCTATTGTCGTTCTTTTAACGCAACGTAACGTAATCAACACTGCTAGCTAGCCAGCTAGCCCCCGAATAGCAGCATTGTAGAAACTTTACACTCAACGGAACGACTTGATTAGTGTAATATCAACAACGCAGCCACTGCCAGCTAGCCTACAAAGTCAACAACGCAGCCACTGCCAGCTAGCCTACCTCAGCAGTACTGTATCATTTTAATCATTTTAGTCAATAAGATTCTTGCTACGTAAGCTTAACTTTCTGAACATTCGAGACGTGTAGTCCACTTGTCATTCCAATCTCCTTTGCATTAGCGTAGCCTCTTCTGTAGCCTGTCAACTATGTGTCTGTCTATCCCTGTTCTCTCCTCTCTGCACAGACCATACAAACGCTCCACACCGCGTGGCCGCGGCCACCCTAATCTGGTGGTCCCAGCGCGCACGACCCACGTAGCCTCTGGAACTGCCGATCTGCGGCCAACAAGGCAGAGTTCATCTCAGCCTATGCCTCCCTCCAGTCCCTCGACTTCTTGGCACTGACGGAAACATGGATCACCACAGATAACACTGCTACTCCTACTGCTCTCTCTTCGTCCGCCCACGTGTTCTCGCACACCCCGAGAGCTTCTGGTCAGCGGGGTGGTGGCACCGGGATCCTCATCTCTCCCAAGTGGTCATTCTCTCTTTCTCCCCTTACCCATCTGTCTATCGCCTCCTTTGAATTCCATGCTGTCACAGTTACCAGCCCTTTCAAGCTTAACATCCTTATCATTTATCGCCCTCCAGGTTCCCTCGAAGAGTTCATCAATGAGCTTGATGCCTTGATAAGCTCCTTTCCTGAGGACGGCTCACCTCTCACAGTTCTGGGCGACTTTAACCTCCCCACGTCTACCTTTGACTCATTCCTCTCTGCCTCCTTCTTTCCACTCCTCTCCTCTTTTGACCTCACCCTCTCACCTTCCCCCCCTACTCACAAGGCAGGCAATATGCTCGACCTCATCTTTACTAGATGCTGTTCTTCCACTAACCTCATTGCAACTCCCCTCCAAGTCTCCGACCACTACCTTGTATCCTTTTCCCTCTCGCTCTCATCCAACACTTCCCACACTGCCCCTACTCGGATGGTATCGCGCCGTCCCAACCTTCGCTCTCTCTCCCCCACTACTCTCTCCTTTTCCATCCTATCATCTCTTCCCTCTGCTCAAACCTTCTCCAACCTATCTCCTGATTCTGCCTCCTCAACCCTCCTCTCCTCCCTTTCTGCATCCTTTGACTCTCTATGTCCCCTATCCTCCAGGCCGGCTCGGTCCTCCCCTCCCGCTCCGTGGCTCGACGACTCATTGCGAGCTCACAGAACAGGGCTCCGGACTGCCGAGCGGAAATGGAGGAAAACTCGCCTCCCTGCGGACCTGGCATCCTTTCACTCCCTCCTCTCTACATTTTCCTCCTCTGTCTCTGCTGCTAAAGCCACTTTCTACCACTCTAAATTCCAAGCATCTGCCTCTAACCCTAGGAAGCTCTTTGCCACCTTCTCCTCCCTCCTGAATCCTCCTCCCCCTCCCCCTTCCTCCCTCTCTGCAGATGACTTCGTCAACCATTTTGAAAAGAAGGTCGACGACATCCGATCCTCGTTTGCTAAGTCAAACGACACCGCTGGTTCTGCTCAAACTGCCCTACCCTGTGCTCTGACCTCTTTCTCCCCTCTCTCTCCAGATGACATCTCGCGTCTTGTGACGGCCGGCCGCCCAACAACCTGCCCGCTTGACCCTATCCCCTCCTCTCTTCTCCAGACCATTTCCGGTGACCTTCTCCCTTACCTCACCTCGCTCATCAACTCATCCCTGACCGCTGGCTACGTCCCTCCTGTCTTCAAGAGAGCGAGAGTTGCACCCCTTCTGAAAAAACCTACACTCGATCCCTCCGATATCAACAACTACAGACCAGTATCCCTTCTTTCTTTTCTCTCCAAAACTCTTGAACGTGCCGTCCTTGGCCAGCTCTCCCGCTATCTCTCTCAGAATGACCTTCTTGATCCAAATCAGTCAGGTTTCAAGACTAGTCATTCAACTGAGACTGCTCTTCTCTGTATCACGGAGGCACTCCGCACTGCTAAAGCTAACTCTCTCTCCTCTGCTCTCATCCTTCTAGACCTATCGGCTGCCTTCGATACTGTGAACCATCAGATCCTCCTCTCCACCCTCTCCGAGTTGGGCATCTCCGGCGCGGCCCATGCTTGGATTGCGTCCTACCTGACAGGTCGCTCCTACCAGGTGGCGTGGCG
Organism: Oncorhynchus nerka; assembly: GCF_034236695.1. Lineage (NCBI taxonomy): Eukaryota > Metazoa > Chordata > Actinopteri > Salmoniformes > Salmonidae > Oncorhynchus > Oncorhynchus nerka. Next base: position 40,527,066 of record NC_088403.1, read on the forward strand.
AGAATCTGTCTCCTCACCACGCGCTCTCACCACTGGTGTCCCCCAGGGCTCTGTTTCTAGGCCCTCTCCTATTCTCGCTATACACCAAGTCACTTGGCTCTGTCATAACCTCACATGGTCTCTCCTATCATTGCTATGCAGACGACACACAATTAATCTTCTCCTTTCCCCCCTCTGATGACCAGGTGGCGAATCGCATCTCTGCATGTCTGGCAGACATATCAGTGTGGATGACGGATCACCACCTCAAGCTGAACCTCGGCAAGACGGAGCTGCTCTTCCTCCCGGGAAGGACTGCCCGTTCCATGATCTCGCCATCACGGTTGACAACTCCATCGTGTCCTCCTCCCAGAGCGCTAAGAACCTTTGCGTGATCCTGGACAACACCCTGTCGTTCTCAACTAACATCAAGGCGGTGGCCCGTTCCTGTAGGTTCATGCTCTACAACATCCGCAGAGTACGACCCTGCCTCACACAGGAAGCGGCGCAGGTCCTAATCCAGGCACTTGTCATCTCCCGTCTGGATTACTGCAACTCGCTGTTGGCTGGGCTCCCTGCCTGTGCCATTAAACCCCTACAACTCATCCAGAACGCCGCAGCCCGTCTGGTGTTCAACCTTCCCAAGTTCTCTCACGTCACCCCGCTCCTCCGCTCTCTCCACTGGCTTCCAGTTGAAGCTCGCATCCGCTACAAGACCATGGTGCTTGCCTACGGAGCTGTGAGGGGAACGGCACCTCAGTACCTCCAGGCTCTGATCAGGCCCTACACCCAAACAAGGGCACTGCGTTCATCCACCTCTGGCCTGCTCGCCTCCCTACCACTGAGGAAGTACAGTTCCCGCTCAGCCCAGTCAAAACTGTTTGCTGCTCTGGCCCCCAATGGTGGAACAAACTCCTCACGACGCCAGGACAGCGGAGTCAATCACCACCTTCCGGAGACACCTGAAACCCCACCTCTTTAAGGAATACCTAGGATAGGATAAAGTAATCCTTCTCTCCCCCCCTTAAAAGATTTAGATGCACTATTGTAAAGTGGCTGTTCCACTGGATGTCATAAGGTGAAAGCACCAATTTGTAAGTCGCTCTGGATAAGAGCGTCTGCTAAATGACTTAAATGTAAATGTAATTAGGGTTGGAGTGAAAACCTACAGGATGGTAGCTCTCCAGGAATAGGTTTGGACAGCCCTGCTCTACACTATACCTGCGTGTTTTTTCACACAAACTGAAATTAGGCAAATTGTAACATTTTAGTTACCAGGAAAGGGCAGAGAAATGTCTGCATAGTGCATCTTTAAGTTTTCATGTGCTGAATACTAATCTAAAGGTCAATGTATTTCCATCACATTTTCATCTCTACCGATCGTTTGGTCACAATAGAAAATCTGTCTACTCTGGTTTTGGCACTTACGCTTTAGCCAACATCTCACAGATACAGTGTGGTTCGGCTATGCGGGTAGGGTAGTTTACATGATGAGATTATTATGTGTAAGAGCGAGAATATTTTTATTTATTAAAATGGCAGTCAAGCATCAATCCTCATGTCATAATATGTCACCAATATTTATTGGAAAGGAGCATCAAGATCACTGTGTGTCACGCCCTGGTCTTAGTTATCAAATCAAATCAAATCAAATGTATTTATATAGCCCTTCGTACATCAGCTGATATCTCAAAGTGCTGTACAGAAACCCAGCCTAAAACCCCAAACAGCAAACAATGCAGGTGTAAAAGCACAGTTACCTGTGTTTTCTTTATTATTTTGGTTAGGCCAGGGTGTGACATGGGTGATTTATTGTGTTTCGTCTTGTCTAGGGGTTTATTAGATTTATGGGGTTGTGTTCAGTGTAGTTGTCTAGGTAAGTCTATGGTTGCCTAGAGTGGTTCTCAATCAGAGGCAGGTGTTTATCGTTGTCTCTTATTGGAAACCATATTTAGGCAGCCATATTCTTTGGGTATTTTGTGGGTGGTTGTCTCCTGTGTCAGTGTTTGTGCCACACGGGACTGTTTTTGTGTTTTCACGTTTCTTGTCTTGTCGTCAAATTCTGTATTCTGTTCATGTAGATTTTCTCTTATTAAAGAACCATGAACTTTAACCATGCTGCATATTGGTCCTCCGATCCTTCTCGTCTCTCCTCTTCGGAAGAAGAGGAGGAAATCCCTTACACTGTGCACTTTCCCCACCCTGTTAAATTCATCAGTAGCCTAATAAACTGTATGGTTTCCTGAGTTATAGTCGGAGGCCCACACACCATATCATCGCGTGGCTCCAAGGTTATTTCGATATGATGGTTATAATATCAATTAGGGCTGACCCCAATTAGTCGACTAGTTGATTGTTTGGTCCATAAACTGGTGGTCTACCAATATTTTTTTTGAGTCGAGCAGTGGCAAATATAAAAATGTATATATATATATACGAATCCATTGTGGAGGCCGCAGGGTTGGAACACGAGCATCACCAGTAGTACATTTACCATTAATTCCCATCATTTCTAATCTAAAATGCTTGTTTGGTTACAACCGTTCGCTGCCCGCACCCACCCGCCCGACTAGCATCACCACCCTGGACGGTTCCGACCTAGAATATATGGACTATAAATACCTAGGTGTCTGGTTAGACTGTAAACTCTCCTTCCAGAATCATATTAAACATCTCCAATCCAAAATCAAATCTAGAATCGGCTATCTATTTCACAACAAAGCCTCCTTCATTCACGCTGCCAAACTTATCCTAGTAAAACTGACTATATTACCGATACTCGACTTCGGCGATGTCATCTACAAAATAGCTTCCAATACTTTACTTAGCAAACTGGATGCAGTCTATCACAGTGCCATCCGTTTTGTTACCAAATCACCTTATACCGCCCACCATTGGGACTTACAGTATATGCTCTAATCGGCTGGCCCTCGCTACATATTCATCGCCAGACCCACTGGCTCCCGGTCATCTATCAAATGATATTAAATTTATTTGTCACACACATATGGTTAGCAGATGTTAATGCGAGTGTAGCGAAATGCTTGTGCTTCTAGTTCCGACAATGCAGTAATAACCAACGAGTAATCTAACCTAACAATTCCAAAACTAATACCTTATACACACAAGTGTAAAGGGATAAAGAATATGTACATAAAGATATACGAATGAGTGATGGTACAGAACGGCATAGACAAGATGGAGTAGATGGTATAGAGTACAGTATATACATATGAGATGAGTAGTAGGGTATGCAAACAAAGTGGCATAGTTTAAAGTGGCTAGTGATACATGTATTACATAAAGATGCAGTAGATGATATAGAGTACAGTATATACATATACATATGAGATGAGTAATGTAGGGTATGTAAACATTATATTAACTTCTTGGATATAGGGGGCGCTATCTGCTGCCTGTGACTGGATGCAGTTTATCACAGTGCCATCCGTTTTGTTACTAAAGCACCTTATACCACCCACCACTGCAACCTGTATGCTCTAGTCGGCTGGCCCTCGCTACATATTCGTCGCCAGAACAACGGGCTCCAGGTCATCTACAAGTCCATGCTAGGGAAAGCTCCGCCTTATCTCAGTTCACTGGTCACGATGGCAACACCCACCCGTATCACGCGCTCCAGCAGGTGTATCTCACTGATCATCCCCAAAGCCAACACCTCATTTGGCCGCCTTTCGTTCCAGTTCTCTGCTGCCTGTGACTGGAACGAATTGCAAAAATCGCTGAAGTTGGAGACTTTTATCTCCCTCACCAATTTCAAACATCTGCTATCTGAGCAGCTAACCGATCGCTGCAGCTGTACATAGTCTATCGGTAAATAGCCCACCCAATTTTACCTACCTCATCCCCATACTGTTTTTATTTATTTACTTTTCTGCTCTTTTGCACACAATATCTCTACCTGTACATGACCATCTGATCATTTATCACTCCAGTGTTAATCTGCAAAATTGTAATTATTCGCCTACCTCCTCATGCCTTTTGCACACAATGTATATAGACTATTTTTTTCTACTGTGTTATTGACTTGTTAATTGTTTACTCCATGTGTAACTCTGTGTTGTCTGTTCACACTGCTATGCTTTATCTTGGCCAGGTCGCAGTTGCAAATGAGAACTTGTTCTCAACTAGCCTACCTGGTTAAATAAAGGTGATATAAAAATTTTAAAAATAAGTTTGTCCATGATGTGTACGCAGAGGAACTTCAAACTTACTACCCTCTCCACTACTGTCCTGTCGATGTGGATAGGGGGGTGCTCCCTCTGCTGTTTCCTGAAGTTCACAATCATCTCCTTTGTTCTCCCGTCTGTCCAGAACTGCTAGAGTCTCCCGTCTGTCCAGAGCTGCTAGAGTCTCCCGTCTGTCATGAGCCGCCAGAGTCTCCCGTCTGTCATGAGCCGCCAGTCTGTCATGAGCCGCCAGAGTCTCCCGTCTGTCATGATCCGCCAGAGTCTCCCGTCTGTCATGAGCCACCAGAGTCTCCCGTCTGTCATGAGCCGCCAGAGTCTCCCGTCTGTCATGAGCCGCCAGAGTCTCCCGTCTGTCATGAGCCGCCAGTCTGTCATGAGCCGCCAGAGTCTCCCGTCTGTCATGATCCGCCAGAGTTTCCCGTCTGTCATGAGCCACCAGAGTCTCCCGTCTGTCATGATCCGCCAGAGTCTCCTCTCCCGTCTGTCATGATCCGCCAGAGTCTCCCGTCTGTCATGAGCCGCCAGAGTCTCCCGTCTGTCATGAGCCGCCAGAGTCTCCCGTCTGTCCAGAGCTGCTAGAGTCTCCCGTCTGTCATGAGCCGCCAGAGTCTCCCGTCTGTCATGAGCCGCCAGAGTCTCCCGTCTGTCATGAGCCGCCAGTCTGTCATGAGCTGCCAGAGTCTCCCGTCTGTCATGATCCGCCAGAGTCTCCCGTCTGTCATGAGCCACCAGAGTCTCCCGTCTGTCATGATCCGCCAGAGTCTCCCGTCTGTCATGAGCCGCCAGAGTCTCCCGTCTGTCAGGACCTTCCAGAGCCGCCAGTCAGCCAGGATATTCCAGAGCCGCCAGTCAGCCAGGATCTTCCAGAGCCGCCAGTCAGCCAGGATCTTCCAGAGCCGCCAGTCAGCCAGGATCCGCCAGAGCCGCCAGTCAGCCAGGATCCGCCTGAGCCGCCAGTCAGCCAGGATCCGCCTGAGCCGCCATTCAGCCAGGGTCCGCCAGAGCCGCCATTCAGCCAGGATCCGCCAGAGCCGCCATTCAGCCAGGATCCGCCAGAGCCGCCATTCAGCCAGGATCCGCCAGAGACGCCAGTCAGACAGGATCCGCCAGAGCCGCCAGTCAGCCAGGATCCGCCAGAACCGCCATTCAGCCAGAAGCTGCCAGAGCCGTCAACCAGCCTGAGCTACCTCTCACTCCTGAGCTAACTCTCAGTCCTGAGCTACCCCTCAGTCCTGAGCTACCTCAGTCCCGAGCTGACCCTCAGTCCGGAGCTGACCCTCAGTCCAGTGGGGCCCTCTGTTAGGGTTTTTAGGCCAAGGTCGGTGGAGAGGGTCGCCACTCAAAGGACACTAAGAAAGCGGAGTGGGGTCCACGTCCCGCGCCAGAGCCACCACCGTGGATAGACGCCCACCCAGACCCTCCCCTATGGGTTTAGGTGTGCGGCTGGGAGTCCTCACCTTTGGGGGGGGGGGGGGGGGTACTGTCACGCCCTGGTCTTAGTTATCTGTGTTTTCTTTATTATTTTGGTTAGGCCAGGGTGTGACATAGGTGATTTATTGTGTTTTGTCTTGTCTAGGGGTTTATTAGATTTATGGGGTTGTGTTCAGTGTAGTTGTCTAGGTAAGTCTATGGTTGCCTAGAGTGGTTCTCAATCAGAGGCAGGTGTTTATCGTTGTCTCTGATTGGAAACCATATTTAGGCAGCCATATTCATTTTGTGGGTGGTTGTCTCCTGTGTCAGTGTTTGGCGGGACTGTTTTTGTGTTTCATCTTGTTGTATTCTGTATTCTGTTCATTAGATTTTCTCTTATTAAAGAACCATGAACTTTAACCATGCTGCATATTGGTCCTATCCTTCTCGCCTCTCCTCTTCGGAAGAAGAGGAGGAAATCATCGCGTACACTGTGCACTTTCCCCACCCTGTTAAATTCATCAGTAGCCTAATAAACTGCATGGTTTCCTGAGTTATAGTCGGAGGACCACACACCATATCATCGCGTGGCTCCAAGTTTATTTCGATATGATGGTTATAATATCAATTAGGGCTGACCCCAATTAGTCGACTAGTTGATTGTTTGGTCCATAAACTGGTGGTCTACCAATATTTTTTTTGAGTCGAGCAGTGGCAAATATAAAAATTTAAAAAACGTATATATATATATATATATATGGCACACGAGACATGTCTGATTCTGGACGAATCCATTGTGGAGGCCGCAGGGTTGGAACACGAGCATCTCCAGTAGTACATTTACCATGAATTCCCATAATTTCTAATCTAAAATGCTTGTTTGGTTACAACCGTTCGCTGCCCGCACCCGCCCGCCCATGTAGCATCACCACCCTGGACGGTTCCGACCTAGAATATGTGGACAACTATGAATACCTAGGTGTCTGGTTAGACTGTAAACTCTCCTTCCAGAGTCATATTAAACATCTCCAATCCAAAATCAAATCTAGAATCGGCTATCTATTTCACAACAAAGCCTCCTTCAATCACGCTGCCAAACTTACCCTAGTAAAACTGACTATATTACCGATACTCGACTTCGGCGATGTCATCTACAAAATAGCTTCCAATACTCTACTTAGCAAACTGGATGCAGTCTATCACAGTGCCATCCGTTTTGTTACCAAATCACCTTATACCGCCCACCATTGGGACCTACAGTATATGCTCTAATCGGCTGGCCCTTGCTACATATTCATCGCCAGACCCACTGGCTCCTGGTCATCTATCAAATGATATTACATTTATTTGTCACACACACATGGTTAGCAGATGTTAATGCGAGTGTAGCAAAATGCTTGTGCTTCTAGTTCCGACAATGCAGTAATAACCAACGAGTAATCTAACCTAACAATTCCAAAACTAATACCTTATACACACAAGTGTAAAGGGATAAAGAATATGTACATAAAGATATACGAATGAGTGATGGTACAGAACGGCATAGACAAAAAGGTTGGAGATAGGCTTGGCAATGATAGGGGAAGCAACCTTAAAGAAGAAAAGCTATAAACCATCTGACCCAGATGTTTTTTGGGGGTCAAGTTTCTGGAGCTCCTTTAGAACCTCAGACTCCGTGACTGCCTGCAGGAGAAACGTTGTAGCGGGGCCGAGGGGAAAGAGAGAGGGCATTGGGGATAGTTGCATTTTAAGGGGTGGGAGATGAGGGAATGTTGGACAGGCAAGGAGGCATGGCTGAGTCAAATAGGAATCCTGGGTTAATGAAGTAGTGATTAAAGAGCTCAGCCATGTGCTTCATGTCAGTAACAACCACATCATCAACTTGGGACATGGGCAGCTGTAAGGAGGAGCGTTTATTCTCCAGGTCTTTAACCGTTTTCCAGAACTTCTTGGGGTTAGATCCACAGAGAGATAACTTTTCCTTAAAGTAACTAACTTTGTCCTTCAGGATAGCCTGAGTGCACTTATTTCTAATTTGCCTTAATGAGATCCAGTCAGCCTGAGTATGCGTCTGCCGAGCCTTTCGCCAAATGCAATTCTTGAGGTGGAGTAACTCTGCAAGATCACGGTCGAACCAGGGGCTGAACCTGTTTTTAATTCTCATTTTCTTTATGGGGGTGTGTTAACAATACCACTGAAAATATAAAAAAATAAGGTCCAAGCGTCTTCGACAGAGGGGATCAAGCTGATTCTATACCATTTTACAGAGGCCAGTTCCAGAGTGTACATGCATATTTCCAGATATCATCAACAGTAATACAATCAAGGCACGGCATAGGACAGTGAGAGCTCTGCCGGCTAGTGATGGCTATTTAACAGTGTGATGGCCTTGAGATAGAAGCTGTTTTTCAGTCCCAGCTTTGATGCACCTGTAGAGCTCGCCTTCTGGATGGTAGCGGGCTGAACAGGCCGTGGCTAGGGTGGTTGATGTCCTTGATTATATTTTTGGCCTTCCTGTGACATCGGATGCTGTAGGTGTCCTGGAGGGCAGGCAGTGTACCCCCAGTGATGGGTTGGGCAGACCTCACCATCCTCTGGAGAGCCCTGTTGTGGTGAAGTTGCCATACTAGGTGGTGATACAGCCCGACAGGATGGTCTCAATTGTGCATCTATAAAAGTTTGTGAGGGTCTTAGGGGCAAAGCCACATTTAGTCAGCCTCCTGAGGTTGAAGAGGAGCTGTAGCGCCTTCTGGCGGGTGGACCATTTCAGATTGTCAGTGATGTGTATGCCCAGGAACTTGAAGCGTTCCACCTTCTCCACTGTGGTCCCATCGATGTGGATAGAGGCATGCTCCCTCTGCTGTTTCCAGAAGTCCAGAAGTCCAGAAGATCAGCTCCTTCGTTTTGTTGGCGTTGATTGAGAGGTTATTTTCCTGGCACCACTCCAGCAGGGCCCCCACCTCCTCCCTGTAGGCTGTCTCATCATTGCTGGTAATCAGGCCTACTACTGTTGTGTTGTCTGCAAACTTTAATTATTGAGTTGGAGACTTATGTGGTCATGCAGTCATTGATGAACAGGGATTACAGGAGGGGGCTGAGCGCACACCTTTGTGTGGCCCCTGTGTTGAGGATCAGTGAAGTGGAGGTATTGCTTCCTACCTTCACCACCTGGGGGCGGCCTGTCAGGAAGTCCAGGACTCCGTTGCACAGGGCGGGGTTCAGACGCCAGTGGCGTCTTGGAGCAACTTCTGGGCTAAGTTCAATTGCCCTGGGGGGTACGAAAAAAGGGTCTAATTTGGGAATGTTTTATTCCTGGTCGTAATACTGGTGATTTACCGCTGCTCTGATATCCAAAAGTTATTTCCTGTTGTATGTAATAACACAAAAACATTCTGGGCTAATGATGTATGAAGTAACAGACAAAAAAAACGAATCTGTAAATGAACACACACTCTAAGAGTGCTTTGGACACGGAGGCAGAGATGGAGCAGGAACAACCCATTGCTTCTCCCACAGATGATGCCAATCATGGCGATCACAATGATAATGAAGGAAGAGAGGTGGTGACTTTTGTCCCCCTTAAACCGGTATCTATATCAAAACCACAATTCCCATATTGGTTGGAATCTAGCTTGAGCCAAAGCCTACCAGTACTCTCTGCATTGTTGGCAAGAGCCCGGAAGTTAGCATTTCACTGCTAGTCCACACCTGTCGTTTATGAAGCATGTGACAAACACAATTGGATGGCACCTAAGTCCTTTCCATGATGACAACTGTGTATCACTGGCATACAGGTTAAATTCAAGCGACCCCTTGGCCTTTGGGCTACAAAGTGCATTAACGTTTAAGAGAGTTACAAAACAATATCATAAAGTGGAAAATTACACAGCTAATCTTTTCATACGTAATAACTGATACTAAACACGGATATTAAGCTAAATGAAACTGTTTGCATTTCAGAACAGTCCCCCATTAACCTGCCAGTTTCTAAGAAATACACACAAAATATGAAAATACAATTAACTAAAGGATTAGTTTGTTCGGCTGAGTGGCAAATGGGCTGAATCAAGCGCCGATTGAGCATTGTCTTTTGTCCCCTCCAAAGACAAACGTTTGATGATCTGAGTTGGTGAGCCCTTTTCTCTGTGCCTGGTGGCATATAGTCCATCAACAGGACACAGATATCAACAGCCTGAGGAAGGAGGAGATTATGGCCTGAGGGAATTAAAGAGGTACAGGGAGCTCTTTAGCCTATATTCTGGAATCAGAGTTACTGGGTGATAAGGGCATGTTATTTTTATGTAAAAATATATTGGATGGGAATGATAGTGAGCAGAATACATCTTTGTCAGACACAACAAACACATGATGATATACAAAACAAGAGACGCATACTGGGCATGAAACTGAAACCAATACTCCCTGAAGAGTGAGGCTACTGAAGGCTAAATAAAGGGGAAGTATTCAAGGTACTGGTGAAGTCCAGGTGTGCATAATGATGGGGAGCAGGTGTGTGTAATGATGATTGCCAGGTGTGCGTAATGTGGGTTTTTGTAGGCCATCGATGTCGAGCGCTGGAGCGCGAGTAGGTGTGACAGAAATGTCAACAGAGCACTAAGCACACCCCAAGCTTTTTAATGTCAAAGACTTACATTTAATTCAGCTCTTGCCATGCTAATTTAGCTATTTGCGACCTGCAGAAAACAACATGGAAGCCTAGCCCTCTACTAGCATAAGTCCAGCCCTAGTTGACATGAAAACATGAAATTGAAGATCATAATTTAAAAAGATGACAGATTTACCCGAAAAAAAGAGGAACATGATCCTCCTTGGAATAGCAATTAGCACAGATAAATCCTGAACAAGGCAGGTTTGCACTTGCCATCAAAACTGTATCCAAAGGAATCCAAAGAACAAACACTGGAAAGTAGTGCAATCAGCGACCAGAAAAAAAGCTCTGATAGATTTTCTATCAGTCTGTAGGGAGGAAGGAGGCTTATTTTTCCTGCAGAGTACAATGACCATATAAGGTTCTCTCTCTGGTTCCCTACACAGGATTGTGACATCAAAATGAATTGCCGGTAGCAAGTCAATTATCCTCAACTTCGTCTGTGTGCAATATTTTATTAATCGTTTAAAAATATATACTTCTGGTGAAATAGAAGCAAGTATTGGTACATGATCGTGTTCGGAAACCTTTTTGTATATCCATGAATTTGGACCATGAAGATCACCAAGATCACCATATACCCATGTACTATAATCCTGTTTCATAGAAACAATTGCCTCCAGTACCAGCCTTGAATAAGAAATCCTCAATGTGAGGGGGCAGTCATTCTCCCCTGGATTCCAGCACCACCATATTTCACAAATACGGAGACATGCAACCATTCTTGTCAGTCTTTTTCAACTAGCTAGTACACAGTGACACCTACTGATATAAACTGGTAATGCAGGTTAGAATAGCGCTCAATAGAATGAGTGACTTTCAATAAGAACTACTTCATGAAAAGGGGATATTATTTTCACTGAAAATGTTGGAAGTATTTGATTAAATTATTGAAAATATGGATTTTACAGGCAATCCGTTCCTACAGTGAGTGCCAAGGAACCAACCTCTGGTAGGCCAGAAGGAGACCAGGACTAAGGTTAGTGGTTTTATGACTTACACATAAAACAAACATTGTTAAAAGTCTACTGTGTATAGTGTTAAATGCAACTCTGCTTTACATAAAGCTTACAGAACAAATAATTGCAGAAGAAGCACTGTAATAGGTTTTATGACATAAAATTATAACTTTTCTATATTGAAACCTGTCTGTCTTTTTTATTTTTCAAAGTCCACTGCTTAACATTGTGTGTATATGTGAAAATAATAATAATAAGGACATTGTAAGCATTCTTTGCAAAACGCTCAGCCCTGCTACACTTAACTACCGAGGATGTCCATTGAAGTTGTTTTCTCTGGCTCTTTTGATATCAGATTCTGAATGAAAATAAAACAAGGTTTGTGGTAGTTTCAAAGGGTTTGATCCACCTTAGACCAGGAGTGCTTACAATTCACATGGCCAGACGAAAAAACCCCAGCCCTATAGTCATAGCCTACGAACAGGACCCAGAGTTTTACCCGCCCAGGTCATGAGAACCGGAAAACCTCCAGGACCCAGAAAAGACACCTCTCGAGCCTTCTGTAAACAGGCCATTTACATAACAATTTTTTATTTGGTTGTAAAAAAGCAAAGTTCTCCTTTAACCGTCAAGTTTTTTTCTGTTTTAACAAACTGAATCCTTACCTACAGTACTTTCACTTCACCCATAGACATGTATCCCCCTGATTAACAGGGTGAATGTCGGTACAGAGAGAAGGGTGATTAAGGCTGTTTGTGATGAATCAATTTAATGATTAATTAATCGAGTAATCCGTTTTTTTATAGTTCAGTGTGTCCCGAGGCCTTCATTGTCAATGAAAAAGGCCATACTGAGGCAAATCACATTTGAGGCACAAACTGACAGGTTTTGAAGAAATGTATTTTCTTTTGTCAATGAAACACAGAGGAAAGTTGACAGCATCACATTTTAATTTTGGTATACTTGTTAACGCTTGTTTCTTGACACTGAAGAGAACATTCCATGTCAAATAATGACACTGGCACAAAGCGCATTTTGATTTTCTAATTAGCGTTCATCAGTATTTTTTTTGTCTTCTTAACATGAATGTTGTCGTATTGTCATCTTGTCTAGATTGATTTGATGGAGATTGTTTCTTCCTTTTTCATCAGGATTTAACCCTATCAGTCCCGAGAAAAAAATCAGATTTTCATTTATCTGACTTTCATTTATCTGCATGTACAGACCTTATGTTAAAACCTCACAATTAAGTATTTCACAATTTTATTTTCAGGACAACCAGGGCAATTAGTAGAACAGAATTTGACATAAACAGTTGCCTTCATGAGTTTTATTGAGAAATGTCAATAGATTCATGTAGTAACCAAAAAAGTGTCAAACAAATCTAAATATATTTTATATTTTATATTATTCAAAATAGCCACCCTTTGCCTTGATGACAGCTTTGCACACTCTTGGCATTCTCTCAACCAGCTGCACCTGGAATGCTTTTCCAACAGTCTTGGAGAACTTCCCACATATGCTGAGCACTTGTTGGCTGCTTTTCCTTTACTCTGCAGTCCAACTCATCCCAAACCATCCCAATTGGGTTGAGGTCACTCTCCTTCTTTGTAAAATAGCCTTTCCACAGCCTGGAGGTGTGTTGGGTCATTGACCTGTTGAAAAACAAATGATAGTCCCACTAAGCGCAAACCAGATGGGATGGCGTATAGATGCAGAATGCTGTGGTAGCCATGCTGGTTAAGTGTGAATTGAATTCTAAATATGTCTTGAATTCTAAATAAATCACTGATAGTGTCACCAGAAAATCACACCCACACCATCACATCTCCTCCCATGTTTCAAGATGGGAACCACACATGCTTTCAACTACTCTGCATCTCACAAGGACACGGCAGTTGGAACCAAAAATCTCAAATTTGGTCTCATCAGACCAAAGGACAAATGTTCACCGGTCTAATGTCCATTGCTCATGTTTCTTGGCCCAAGCAAGTCTATTCTTATTATTGGTGTCCTTTAGTAGTGATTTTTTTGTAGCAATTCTACCATGAAGGCCTGATTCATGCAGTCTCCTTTGAACAGTTGATTTTGAGATGTTTCTGTTACTTGAAATCTGTGAAGCATTTATTTGGGCTGCAATTTCTGAACTCTAATGAACTTATCCTCTGCAGCAGAAGTAACTCTGGCTCTTCCTTTCCTGTGGCGGTCCTCGTGAGAGCCAGTTTCATCATAGCGCTTGATGTTTTTTTGCGACTGCACATGAAGAAACTTTTAAAGTTCTTGAAATGTTCTGGATTGACTTTCATGTCTTAAAGTATTGATTGACTGTTGTTTCTCTTTGCTTATTTAAGCTTTTCTTGCCATAATATGGGCTTGGTCTTTTTCCAAATAGGGCTATCTTCTGTATACCAACCCTACCACTTCACAACACAACTGATCGTCTCAAACGCAATAAGAAGGAAAGAAAGGCACACCTGTGAATTGTAATCTGTCATCAAGGCAAATAGTGGCTACTTTTAATCATCTCAAATATAAAATATATTTTAATTTGTTTAACACTATTTTGGTTACTACATTATTCCATATGTGTTATTTCAAAGTTTTGATGTCTTCACTATTATTTTACAATGTAGAAAATAGTAAAAATAAAGAAAAAGCCTGGAATGAAAAGGTGTGTCCAAACTTTTGACTGGGAATGTATATATGTATATATATATATATAATTAATGGATTATGTTTCAAATGCTTATAAAAGTGTGGTAAATTATAACATTACAAAGGAAATGGACCGTCCTGGGCCGCTAAAAGTGCACTCACTCAGAACTTCTGGGTCTGCTCTAGTCTCCTCCCAATGATTCTCTCCAATGAGTCTCTGTGAGACTAGAACTGCTGTATCAGGTACATATGGCGATAAAGCAAACAGCAAAATGTAATTAACTTGTAAATAAATAATCAAAACAGTCATGGGAGCATGGGACCTGATAAACTGGACAACCACATCCAACAAGAGTCGAAGTTAAGAATGATACACTAGCTAGAACCTTCCCATTGCGGATCTGACCTGATAAAAATAATGACCAATATTGTTTCCCCAATGTAGACTGGACAATTAGAACAAGTATAAATTCACCCAAGGAACACTTGCTTGAGAACACTTGCTCGAGGCCATAGCAAATTAATTGAAACCAACCTTCTTCTGACTGGAGTGAATTCCATTTTCCTTAAATGGCACCAACAAATGTCTCCCTTTTAAATTGGTCACTACAATCTGTTCTTAGGACGAAACCGAAAAATAAAATCTTGTGTATGAAGTAAACATCTGCACCTCGATACTGTTAAATGTGCTTACATCTTCATAACGAGGAAGTAGGAAAAAAAGTGCAATTTCTGGCTATTTCTGATCTGGTGAAAGATGTCAGCAGAGTATGCTGCCCAACCTTATATAATTACAAAGAATAGATTATTCTGATTAAAATTATGTTTGATATACACATTGTGAGATATTTGTGAATAGACCAGCATGCCTCTCCATAGGAAATCAATGGACAGAGCTCAGAGTTGCATGGACAAAAGGTTTTTCGCAGCTAGCTGTCAGAGTCGTGTGTATAGGTGGCAGGGAAGTCAGGCGCAAGAGAATCAAACTGAGTGTAATGGAGTTATTTAATAACGATAAACGAAACATACTCCAAACACTAAAAGTAAACAAATAAACAAAGTGGGTACGTCACGCACCAATACAAACAACAACATAACACTGAATAACAAACAATCTCTGACAAAGACATGAGGGGAAACAGATGGTTAAATACATAACAGGTCATGAATGGGATTGAAACCAGGTGTGTAGGAAGACAAGACAAAACCAATGGAAAATGAAAAATGGATCAATGATGTCTAGAAGACCAGTGACGTCAAGCACCGCCCGAACTAGGAGAGGCTTCGACTTCGGGAGAAGTCGTGACACTAGCGGTTGATAACAGTGGAGTACGCTGTCCAGCCTTGAATAATTAGAAAGAGGAGATTCTCCAGATGTCTGACTTCAAAAACTTTAAATATAGACATTGTGAGATATTTGGCGAAATAAACAGACATGTGCTTGCAAAATTGTCCCATAAGGAAACAATGGGACAGACTCAAAGTTCCAAATAGTAATGTGTAATTTCTGACATTTTATAGGCTAGCATTTGATGACTGCAGAGCTCACTGCCTAGCCTTACATCCTGACAAAGAGGATATTCAGTAGTTCTTCCTGTAAAAGTTGCACCATACAGCAGCACACCTTGCGGGCTGCTGCAGAATTCTACAGCACATTATTTAATTGTCAGCCATTATTGGCGTTTATGCTAGTTAGTGCTCAATATGAGATTGAATTTAAGAAATTTTGCTTAATAAATTTGCTTAATATTATGGTGTTTCTATTCCTAAAAAACAAACCCTCAGGGTTTCCATTAGGAAAATATGGCGCTGTACAACGTGACCGGTCGGGAGTAGGCTACGGTACTACGAGCAAAATAATACTAACATTTCCACAACCTAATTGTAGTCTAACCAATACCCAAACAGAGATTCAGTGAAAATAAAAATGTAATTGATTTATCAAGAACAGTCTCCATGCTTGTCTCAGAGATGCTCGAAACGGTACTGAAATAGTTGACCACACGTGGGTAGGCTATTGCTTCAAATCCCAGAAGCCATTGCTTCTAACTTCAATATGCTTTAAATGTCACAAATGATTGAAAACACACAATTCTTAAAACTCTGCCCTCAGAATTCATATTCTGCCATGCGGCCTTGCCTAATGGCAACTCTTATGCAAAAGTTTGTCATGAACCCACTGAGCCACGGAAGGAGATCTCTACTGGCTGCTACTGTTGAAGATCAGGCAAGATATGACAAAACTTCTCACTGGCCAATCAACACGATGCGCCGGTTCCAGAGAAGTCGTCACTGGGACAAACGTACTACCTATGCATGTGAGAAATGCAAAGCGCCACTGCACATTGAGTGCTTCAAGATATACCATGGTTAGTAGAAAAGGAGATAAGAGTGAATGAAAAAGAGCTAAAAAAAAAGCCAACAGAATAAAAAGTCAACATAGGGTGAGGAGAAGCAGTAGAATAGACTCTATGAAGAAAAGAAGAGTTGACGAAAAAGGGAAAAAGACAATCAAAATGACTGAAATGTTTTTGGAGAAGTATGTGTATATATCTAATTTTATTTTGTTCAGTGTAGGCCTCTACTTGAATGCATGTTCTACAGGCTACCTCTATCCTAAATGTTACCTTTATGTTCAATGTGAATGAATCACACGTCTGCTATACAGTTGTTAGTGAATGTTGCACTAAAATGTCACAATGACAATGTTACTATGAATATTGCTAAAGTTCAAATGTTACAATAAAGTTACAATATAGGTTGCACTAAAGTAACAATGTTACAGTGCATGTTACAATAGGGTAACAATCTTGAAATACGTTGATGTTTCTTGTTTTTTTGTCTTTGCTCTCATTATTCATATCGGTGTTTGTATAAGGGTTTTTGATATGTAAAATAGTCACACTAGAATGTGATGGGGTATCCTAGTGGCAATGCCAGTGGGAGAGTTTTAAATGTTTTAATAACTGGGCTGGGATATATCAGAATTTTGATGACTGCATAGGGGAAATATGCTAATTCAGTATACATCACATTATCCCACCGGTCACAATTACCATAAAAAAAACTTTTTCACCTACTTTTCCAAGACAATTTCAAAAAAGAATGATTGATTATTTCAAAGGGTTACTAATGACACATGATTTGGATATTTTCATGTCTGGGGAAAAATCCTGGATGAAATGGATTCATTGTAAAATGTTGATTACTTTTACTTGCCGTTAACTTTCACCGGGTGCTAACATATGATCTAGGTTCCTGGGTCGCTGGTTTGCCCATAGCATAACCCCGGAGTTATCCTCATAAAGAGGTCAGGACTAACTAATCAGCATCGAGATGAGAAGTAGTAGAGAGATGATGAATACAACTGATGGGATCAGTTTATTGGTTAGAATGAGATGGCAAACAGGAGAATACATTATGTACCGTTCTTATTCATATGGCTGTGAACGCCATGTAGATTTTATTCTCTCTTTTGGTTAGGCCAGGGTGTGACTAGGGTGGGCATTCTATGTTCTTTTTTCTATGTTTTTGTATTTCTTTGTTTTTGGCCGGGTATGGTTCTCAATCAGGGAGAGTTGTCTATCGTTGTCTCTGATTGGGAACCATACTTAGGTAGCTCTTGCCCACATGGGTTTTGTGGGTAGTTGTTTTCTGTATTGTTAGGTTCCTTATAGAACTGTTCATTTTCCTCTTTGTTATTTTTTGCTCTAGTGTTCTGATTTTAATCAAATATCATGAACACGTCTCATGCTGAGCCTTGGTCCAGTCATTCACAGGAAGAGGATCGTTACATTTATGAGCTTTATCCCATGGGTGATATATCAACCCAAGGTACCGAGTCTCCTATTTTCTTGTTTTGTTCTGATCGTATCATCATAGTACAGATAACTGACAAAATAAAGGTCAGGAATTGTGTACAGATCGTTGTGACATGCTAGAACAGGAGGTGATGGCGGTGGATGACTGGCACGACAATGGGCCTCAGGATCTCATCACGGCATCTCTGTGCATTCAAATCATATTTTATTTGTCACATGCCTCGAATACAGGTAGATCTTACAGTGAAATGCTTACTTACAAGCTTATCAACCAACAATGCAGTTTTAAGAAAAATAAGTATTGAAGAAAGTATTTACTAAAATAAACTTAAGTAACAAATTAAAAAATATCAAATCATTAAAGAGCAACAATAAAATAACATTAGTTAGTTAGTCTATATACAGGGGATACCGGTACAGAGTCAAAGTGCGGGGGCACAGGTTAGTCAAGGTAATCGAGGTAATATGTACATGCAGGTAGAGGTAAAGTGACTATGCATGGATAATAATCAGAGAGTAGCAGCAGCATAAAAATGTGGGTGGGAGCAATGCAAATAGTCAGAATAGCCATTTGATTAGCTGTTAAGGAGTCTCATGGCTTGGGTTAGAAGCTGTTAAGAAACCTTTTGGACCTAGACTTGGCACTCCGGTACCACTTGCTGTGCTGTAGCAGAGAGAACAGTCTATGACTAGGGTGGCTGGGCCTTCCTCTGACACCACCTGGTACAGACTTCCTGGATTTCAGGAATCTTGGCCCCAGTGATGTACTGGTCTGTATGCACTACCCTCTGGAGGCCAAGCAGTTGCCATACCAGGCGGTGATACAAGCTCTCGATGGTGCAGCTGTAGAACCTTTTGAGGATATGAGGACCCATGACAAATCTTTTCAGTCTCCTTAGGGGGAATAGCTGTTGTCGTGCCCTCTTCACGACTGTCTTGGTGTGTTTGAGCCATGATAGTTTGTTGGTGATGTGGACACCAAGGAACTTTAAGCTCTCAACCTGTATCACTACAGCCCCGTCGATGAGAATGGTACTCCACAATCGTCTCCTTGATCACGTTGAGGGAGAGGTTGTTATCCTGGCACCACACTGCCAGGTATCCTACCTCCTCCCTATAGGCTGTCTCATTGTTGTTTGTGATCAAGCCTACCACTGTTGTGTAATCTGCAAACTTGGGGCGGAGGGTAGCCTAGTGGTTAGAAAGGTTGCAAGATCGAATCCCTGAGCCGACAAGGTAAAAATCTGTCGTTCTGCCCCTGAACAAGGCAGTTAACCCACTGTCCCTAGGACGTCATTGAAAATAAGAATGTGTTCTTAACTGACATACCTAGTTAAATAAAGGTAAAATAATACAATTATGGTGTTGGAGTTGTGCCTTGACTTGCAGTCACGGGTGAACAGGGAGTACACGAGGGGACTAAGCACACACCCCTGAGGGGCCTCCGTGTTGAGGATCAGCATGGCAGATATGTTGTTACCTACCCTTACCACCTGGGGGAGGCCCATCAGGAAGTCCAGAATCCAGTTGCAGAGGGAGGTGTTTAGTATCAGGGTCCTTAGCTTAGTGATGAGCTTTGAGGGCGCTATGGTATTGAACACTGAGCTGTAGTCAATGAATAGTATTCTCACGTAGGTGTTCCTTTTGTCCAGGTGGGAAAGGCCAATGTGGAGTGCAATAGAGATTGCATCATCTATGGATCTGTTGGGACATTCGAATGGGTCTAGGGTTTCTGGGATAATGGTGTTGATGTGAGCCATGACCAGCCTTTCATAACACTTCATGGCTACTGACGTGAGGGATACAGGTCGGTCTTTATTTAGGCAGGTTACTTTGGTGTTCTTTGGAACATGAACTATGGTGATCTGCTTAAAACATGTTGGTATTACAGACTCGGTCAGGGACAGGTTGAAAATATCAGTGAAGATACTTGTCAAGATACCTGTTCAAATTGCCATTGATAAAATGCAATTGTGTTCGCTGTACACAGCTTATGCCTGCCCATACCATCACCCCACCTCCACCATGGAGCACGCTTTTCACAACGTTGACATCAGCAAACCGTTTGCCCACACGACGCCTTACACGCTGTCTGCCATCTACCTGGTATAGTTGAAACCGGGATTAGTCCGTGAAGAGTACACTTCTCCAGCGTTTCAGTGGCCATCGAAGGTGAGCATTTGTCCACTGAAGAAGATTACGATGCAGAACTGCAGTCAGGTCAAGACCCTGGTGAGGACGACAAGCATGTAGATGAGCTTCCCTGAGACGTTTTCTGACAGTTTGTGCAGAAAGTCTTTGGTTGTGCAAACCCACAGTTTAATTAGCTGTCCGGGTGGTTGGTCTCAGACCATCCCACAGGTGAAGATGCCGTATGTGGATTAGAGGTTGGCCGATTAATTGGAATGGCCGATTTAATTAGGGCCGATTTCAAGTTTTCATAACAATCGGAAATCGGTATTTATGGACACCGATTTGGCCGATTTTAAAAACTTTTATTTTTTACACCTTTATTTAATCTTTATTTAACTAGGCAAGTCAGTTTAGAACACATTCTTATTTTCAATGACGGCCTAGGTGGGTTAACTGCCTTGTTCAGGGGCAGAATGACAGATTTTTTACCTTGTCAGCTCGGGGATTCAATCTTGCAACCTTACAGTTAACTAGTCCAATGCTCTAACCACCTGCCTCTCATTGCACTCCACGAGGAGCCTGCCTGTTATGCGAATGCAGTAAGGCAAGGTAAGTTGCTAGCTAGCATTAAACTTATCTTATAAAAAACAATCAATCAATCAATAAATCAAAATCACTAGTTAACTACACATGGTTGATGATATTCGCGAAAAAGGACTGTCCTTGCTCCAATGTGTACCTAACCATAATGTCAGGCCCTGACCATAGAGAGGGTTTTATTCTCTATTTCGGTTAGGCCAGGGTGTGACTAGGGTGGGCATTCTAGTTAATTTTTTTCTATGTTTTCTTTTTCTTTGTGTTTTGCCGGGTGTGGTTCTCAATCAGAGGCAGCTGTCTATCATTTTCATGATTGAGAATCATTCTTAGGCAGCTTTTTCCCACCTGTGTTGGGTGGGTAGTTGTTTTCTGTTTTGTGTCTGCACCAGACAGAACTATTTCGTTTTGTTCCATTTTGTTATTTTGTTTCAGTGTTCAGTTTTAATAAATTATCATGAACACGTACCACGCTGCGCTTTGGTCCACTCCTTCTTCGTGCAACGATAAGCTTTACACATAAACATGCCTTTCTTAAAATCAATACACAGGAGCATATATTTTTAAACCTGCATATTTAGCTAAAAGAAAGGTTAGCAGGCAATATTAACCAGGTGAAATTGTGTAACTTCTCTTGCGTTCATTGCATGCAGAGTCAGTGTATTGTATAAGCAACAGTTTGGGCCACCTAATTTGCCAGAATTTTACGTAATTATGACATAACACAACAAAGGTTGTGCAATGTAACAGGAATATTTAGATTTATGGATCCCACCTGTGAGATAAAATACAGAACGGTTCCATATTTCACTGAAAGAATAAAAGTATTGTTTTCGAGATGATAGTTTCCGGATTCTACCATATTAATGACCTAAGGCTCGCTCGTATTTCTGTGCGTTATTATATTATAATTAAGTCTATGATTTGATAGAGCAGTCTGACTGAGTGATGGTAGGCACCAGCAGTCTCGTAAGCATTCATTCAAACAGCACTTTTGTGCGTTTTGCCAGCAACTCTCAGTTGTGCCTCAAGCATTGCGCTGTATTTGACTTCAAGCCCATCAATTCCCGAGATTAGATTGGTGTAACCGATGTGAAATGGCTAGCTAGTTAGCAGGGTGCGCGCTAATAGTGTTTCAAACGTCACTCCCTCTGAGACTTGGAGTCGTTATTGCCCTTGCTATGCATGGGTAATGATGCCTCGAGGGTGGCTGTTGTCGATGTGTTCCTGGTTCGAGCCCAGGTAGGAGCGAGGAGGGGGATGGAAGCTATACTGTTACACTGGCAATACTAAAGTGCCTATAAGAACATCCAATAGTCAAAGGTATATGAAATACAAATGGTATAGATAGAAATAGTCCTATAATTCCTATAATAACTACAACCTAAAACTTCTTACCCGGGAATATTGAAGACTCATGTTAAAAGGAACCACCAGCTTTCATATGTTCTCATGTTCTGAGCAAGGAACTTAATAAACGTTAGCTTTCTTACATGGCACATATTGCACTTTTACTTTCTTCTCCAACACTTTGTTTTTGTATTATTTAAACCAAATTGTAACGTTTCATTATTTGTTTGAGGCTAAATTGTTTTTATTGATGTATTATATTAAGTTAAAATAAGTGTTCATTCAGTATTGTTGTAATTGTCATTATTACAAATAAAAAATATATATTTTTTAAATCGGCCGATTAATCAGTATCGGCATTTTCTGGTCCTCCAATAATCGGTATCGGTATCGGCGTGGAAAAATCATAATCGTTCGACCTCTAATGTCGATGTCCTGGGCTGACGTAGTTAGACGTGGTCTGTGGTTGTACGTACTGCCAAATTCTCTAAAATGAAGTTGGTAGAGAAATTATCATTCAATTCTATGGCAACAGCTCTGGTGGACATTCCTGCTGTCAGCATGCCAATTGCACATTTCCTCAAAACTTGAGACATCTGTTTCATTGTGCTGTGTGACAACACAGAGTGGCCTTTTATCATCCGCAGCACCTGTGTAATGATCATGCTGTTTAATCAGCTTCTTCAAATGCCACACCTGTCAGGTAGATAAATTATCTTGGCAAAGGAGAAATACTAACAAACGGTGATGTAAAGAAATGTGTGCACAACATTTCATAGAAATAAGCTTTCTATGCGTGTGGAAAATTTCTGGGATCTTTTTTTTCAGCTCATGAAACATGGGACCAACACTTCACATGATGCGTTTATATTTTTGTTTAATATGCTTCTTATCCCTCATTTACTCAAGTTTTTGCCAGTTACCTGTAAGTGCTTCTTTAACTCTGTTTCTGACCTTTTGTCTACTGGGCCTTGAGAGTCCTGCAGAGGACCTTGCAGCATTACTTGCCCATGCCAGTGGCGGACTTGGACCAGAAATCAGCTCTGGCATTTTTGACACATCAGACCATTTTTTTCCCTATAGGCCCCCGTACTGGACAATTCTTTTCATCAAGGCCACCATTATAAGCCAAATAATGATTGTGAAGCCATCATTTAGACAGGCCCACTGGGCATTTGATTGACCAGCCCATCTGCCCTATAACCAGTCAATTTCTGGTCCCTTTTCCTGTGCCTCTAAATGGATTAACCAACATTCCCATTATAAAAAAAGCGTTCAAATGCAACTTCCTCATCTCATAGAAAAACGATTTAATCTTGAACAACTCCAGGAGGCAGGGTTTTATTAGGTAATCCCCATGATGCCACAACACATGCACGCAATGCACGCACGGAGGCAGGCACACGCACAGCATCCTGTCTGACATATCCTTGTCTTGTCATATTTCAGCAGAATTCTCTCTCTCTAGATTGGATGGATGAGGTTGTTGCTGTCACGTCGCCGCCGGCTGGCCATACATTAGTCTCATGGTGTGTGTGTGTGTGTGTGTGTGTGTGTGTGTGTGTGTGTGTGTGTGTGTGTGTGTGTGTGTGTGTGTGTGTGTGTGTGTGTGTGTGTGTGTGTGTGTGTGTGTGTGTGTGTGTGTGTGTGTGAGCAAAACAGAGAGACTGCCAGAGAGACTGACAGACAATGTGTGCGTGCGTGTGTGTAATCATGTTTGGATAGACTGAATGCCAGACATGTTCATTGGAGGATATACCATTTTATCAGGGGATAATAGAGTTTTGATTGCAGAAAACCGATTGTATGATTAATACTGCATTAAAAACTTCACCCTCACAGACACCTATGACCACTATGGTTGTGCGATATATCATCTTAGAAGGTATACCCGTATGGATCCATATACCGGTAAGGATTTTTACAATACCGTCTATAAATGTAGTTTGGTACAGTGCTAAATAAATCGAAGTTCACTGTCAGTTTTATCCTAGTTCGATTGAGTTTAAAACAAACAGAATAAAGAAAGGACTTAGAAATCATTTGTTGTCATCATAGGGTCATGTACTAAAATATATTTAAAACTTTAATTATTCAGAAACATTACATACCGTC
Organism: Oncorhynchus nerka; assembly: GCF_034236695.1. Lineage (NCBI taxonomy): Eukaryota > Metazoa > Chordata > Actinopteri > Salmoniformes > Salmonidae > Oncorhynchus > Oncorhynchus nerka. The sequence continues at coordinate 40,550,959 of NC_088403.1, forward strand.
ATACCAATCAAAAATAAGAACATTGTTGTGATATGATATTTGTTTTATTGTCACATACACCGGACAGGTTATAGTGAAATGTGTTTGTTTTACAGGGTCAGCAATAGTGGATTCTCAAGGGCACATCAACAGGTTTTTCAGCTTATTGGCTCCAGTATTTGAAGGAGAGACATTTCAGTTATTGGCCCAACGCTCTAACCGCTAGGCTACCTGCTCCCTGCCCTAGTGGCCACCATGAAATTACTAGTGTCTCAATTCATAGAATAACATATCATTTACATACTATATCATTGATTCCAATGGGTTTCATTCACCCCCTATCCTTGCCCACAAACACACATTACTGTCAGAATGTATAAAACAAAATGTATGGCTAGCTTGGCAAAGAAAGCAACATTTCTGGAATGATGAAAATCGTGCTTAAAAAGTATAGCGTAAAGTGTTTCTCATTTCTTTTGAATACAGTTTTCTAAAGGCAATGTTGTTTCGATTTGTAATCACAGCAAAAGCTGACCATTTAGAAGACATTCCCGTAATGCCTACTCCCGCTCCCTCTCTCCAGCGCTCAACGTTGCCGGTCTACTAACCACCGCCCATGGCAACAATCATCACACACACCTGTTCCCCATCCTTACTCACACCTGGTCATCATTATCTCCTTGATTTACGCCCCCTTTATTTAGCCCTCAGTTGACAGCAGTCACTAGGTAATATTGTTTTCTCTCACATTTTGTATGCTTCTCATGTTTTTTCTTGCTTTGATTCATTATTAAACTCACCTTCTGCACCTGCTTCCTGACGCCTGGCGTATTACATTACAATTACACAGTTCAGTCAGAGGGCTGGGAGCTGTGATCTCTGAGTGATTATTAAATTGAAAAATTAAATTCTTTAAGGGCTGAAGAGAAAAGTGATTTTCACAGCTAAATTGGTCGTGTGGAGTCCCTGTCGTGTGTGTGCTGAGTGAACTCAACGGGAGTTATTTCTCTATAAAGTGTGACCGTTCATTTTCCTCCCTTAATTTGTTTTCCTTTCCTTACTTAAAGAAAACCTTAGAGTGGGCTTTCGGGTATTTTCATTGCTTTTCTTTATGTAAAAAGTTTGTTTTCTTGTCAGTTATGAAATTATATTACCTTAAGCAATTTGTTATGACCCCAATGGGATTTCAAAAGGCTGGTTTACAGTTGGTCAATCGACATGTCTTTAGACACTTGTCGCAGTGACATCATGAATGTTCTATTGTTGTCCGACATCAAACTTGTTTTTGTCGTTCTGTAAAAGTATGAACACAAAAAAAACTGTCTGCATGACCTCGGCAGCCAGGTGATCCAAATAGCATAATGGTTATATTTTAACATCAACAAACCAATGCAGCTAAAGCCATGCAGCTAAAAGCAACTTTCAAAACAATGTTTTGTTTTGTTTCTGGCTTGTTAGTTAGCTAGCTATCTGGCTAGCCAGTTTTAATAATGACCAGAACATAGCTGACAGTAGCTAGGTTTCCATACAATTTGGGATAGATTGTCATGCAAATATTATAAAATATGCACATTTCCCCTCCAGAAGTGTGTTTCCATCAGACATAACAAACACTTTTGAACCGAATACAAAAATGTGTTGTCATTCCATTTTCCACTCTAACTGTTGTGATAAATGGCAAATATGCTCTCTAGACAACAGATCGTTGATAAACTGTTCACTGGACAGGTTAGGTTATATGATTAGAGCAAGATCATTTTTATTTGTTAATTGGCAGCTAAGCACCAATCATCATTTCACCAGCATACAAATTGTATTTTGCATCAAGCTCATCACTGTGCACTTTCATCACACTGTAGCCTACTGTAAACTGTACATACTTTTCCAACTCGCAATGGGAGGACACCACATGCAACATAGCATCACGACTGCAAATTTACTTCCTGTAATGTAATGGACATCCACAATATAGGCCAAATTGGTGAAGTGAAATGAAAATAATAACTTGCTTCAAAAAATCTGACAAAAAAAAACCTGGAAAGTGGTGCGTGCATATGTGTTCACCCCCTTTGCTATGAAGCCCCTATATAAGATCTGGTGCAACGAATTACCTTCAGAAGTTACATAATTAGTTAAATAAAGTCCACCTGTGTGCAATCTAAGTGTCACATGATCTCAGTATATATACACCTGTTCCGAACTGCCCCAGAGTCTGCAACACCACTAAGCAAGGGGCACCACGAAGCAAGCGGCATCATGAAGACCAAGGAGCTCTCCAAACAGGTCAGGGACACCATGAAGACCAAGGAGCTCTCCAAACAGGTCAGGGACAAAGTTGTGGAGAAATACAGATCAGGGTTTTGTTATAAAAAATATCAGAAACTTTGAACATTCCACATAGCACCATTAAATCCATTATTAAAAATGGAAAGAATATGGCACCACAACAAACCTGCCAAGAGGGCCGCCCACCAAAACTCACGGACCAGGCAAGGAGGGCATTAATCAGAGAGGCAACAAAGAGACCAAAGATAACCCCGAAGGAGCTGCAATGCTCCACAGCGGAAATTAGAGTATCTGTCCATGGGACCACTTTAAGCCATTGCCCTTGATTCTAAGCAATGTTGTGCTGATATTTTTATTGACTAGGCGAAGCTTTTGATACGGTAGACCATTCCATTCTTGTGGGCCAGCTAAGGAGTATTGGTGTCTCTGAGGGGTCTTCTGGTTTGCTAACTACCTCTCTCAAAGAGTGCGGTGTATAAAGTCAGAACATCTGCTTGCTCAGCCACTGCCTGTCACCAAGGGTGTACCCAAAGGCTCGAGCCTAGGCACCACACTCTTTTCAATTTACATCAACAACAAAGCTCAGCTAGTGGGAAGCTCTCTCATCCATTTATATGCAGTCTTATACTCAGCTGGCCCCTCCCTGGATGTTGTGTTAAATGCTCTACAACAAAGCTTTCTTAGTGTCCAACAAGCTTTCTCTGCCCTTAACCTTGTTCTGAACACCTCCAAAACAAAGGTCATGTGGTTTGGTAAGAAGAATGCCTCTCTTAACCACAGGTGTGATTACTACCTCTGAGGGTTTAGAGCTTGAGGTAGTCACCTCATACAAGTACTTGGGAGCATGCCTAGACGGTACACTGTCCTTCTCACAGCACATATCAAAGCAGCAGACTAAAGTTTATTCTAGACTTGGTTTCCTCTATCGTAATTGCTCCTATTTCACCTCAGCTGCCAAACTAACCCTGATTCAGATGACCATCCTACCCATGCTAGATTACGGAGATGTAATTTATAGATTGGCAGGTAAGGGTGCTCTCGAGCGGCTAGATGTTCTTTACCATTCGGCCATCAGATTTGCCACCAATGCTCCTTATAGGACACATCACTGCACTCTATACTCTTCTGTAAACTGGTCATCTCTGTATATCTGTCGCAAGACCCACTGGTTGATGCTTATTTATAAAACCCTCTTAGGCCTCACTCCCCCCTTTCTGAGATACCTACTGTAGCACTCATATTCCTCATACAACACCAGTTCTGCCAGTCACATTCTGTTTAAGGTCCCCAAAGCACACACATCCCTGTGTCGCTCTCTTTTCAGTTCACTGCAGCTAGCGACTGGAACAAGCTGCAAAAAACACTCAAACTGGACAGTATCTCCATCTCTTCATTCAAAGACTCAATCATGGACACATACTGACAGCTGTGGCTGCTTTGATGTATTGTGTTGTTGTCTCTACCTTCTTGCCCTTTGTGCTGTTGTCTGTGCACAATAATGTTTGTACCATGTTTTGTGCTGCTACCATGTTGTGCTGCTGCCATGACGTGTTGTTATGTTGTGTTGCAACCATGCTGTGTTGTCATGTGTTGCTGCCATGCTATGTTGTTGTCTTAGGTCTCTCTTTATGTAGTGTTGTGGTGTCTCTCTTGTCGTGACGTGTGTTTTGTCCTAGACATTTTTTTAGATGCATGCCAGCAAAGCCACTACACAACACAACACGACACGACACGACACTAAGCAATACATTAATTGCACTAACAAACTGTTAGGGCCTACAGTACATAAAGTTGTCCCGACAGCGGAGAGTTCCTTTCAGCACCATGGAGTAAATTCTTACCACCTCTACAGCTGGCTATCAGCGGAGCCTCGCCTGGCAGCGAAACACTTCATTCAGCCTAATTTATTACCTTTTCAAAAATCATGGCTGATATGGCTGAGTTACATAAACAAATGTGGTTTCTATTGACTCCTTGTGAATTTGTGTAAGTCGACTGTGAGACGACCAAGACAGCACTACGGGGAGACAGGACGGACAGCTGATCGTCCTCGCAGTGGCAGACCACGTGTAACAACACCTGCACAGGATCGGTACATCCGAACATCACACCTGAGGGACAGGTACAGGATGACAACAACAACTGCCTGAGTTACAACAGGAACGCACAATCCCTCCATCAGTGCTCAGACTGTCCGCAATAGTCTGAGAGAGGCTGAACTGAGGGTTTGTAGGCCTGTTGTAAGGCAGGTCCTCACCAGACATCACCGGCAACAAAGTCGCCTATGGGCACAAACCCACCATCGCTGGACCAGACTGCTGTATGGCACAGCTGTCAACATCCTGGTCCTCAAATGAAACTGGTATACTTTCCTATTTATGTTATTTTCATTCCGCCGCAAGTTTTTGTCCTATATATTGGGCATACAGACCAGCTCCCTATTTCCTCCCGCTGCCAGCTGCCTCCTCCATTTTTGGGGTAATGCTGTAATCAATTGGTTGTAATCTTGGATTGAGCAGACCTTCCCGTACAATTCTGATAACTCCATGAAATACATAACTATATCAAAAATAAATACAAAAAATACATCTTTCCCATATATACAGGTATTTTATCATCCGGCACATTTGAGCCATAATATTTGTTGCAGAATTTGTTCTATCTTTTCAGGGGGATAAAATTGAAATTGTGGCCACCTCTGCAATGCTCATTTGGAAAAGAAGGATAAGAATTAATCGAAAATGAGACACGGCAATCTGCACAAAGGCAACTTTTCTTAGTAATGTACTTGAGAACCATTTAGGGTTCAAGTAAAACTTTTGAATAAGTGAAGCTTTTAGAGAGAGGTTTAGTGCTTTAATATTTAATGATCTCAACCCCATCAATTCATATTCATTATATAGATGGGCACACTTTATTTATTCTGGTTTAGCGTCCTAGATAAAGTGATTTGAAACTGTATGATTTGAAAACCAAATGATCAGGAGTAGGCAGCTCCATAAGTACGTTTGTAAACTGAGATATGACTGTGGAGTTAATCAGTGCAATTTTTCCTTAAATAGACAGGTATTTACCTCTCCATGGTTGCAGGATCTTGTATATTCTTGTATCCACACACACACATTTCACGAGCATAAACACACACACAAACACACAGGGCCCGGCTCCACAAGGGGACCCCCTCAGTTGTAGTTTTATGTCTCTATATAAAAATAGCAAAACAGTTCAATAGATTGAGTGACAGGTTAGCAGAAAAAAAATCTGTATCTCCGCTGCGCTGTGTTAGGGGGGTATAAAAAGCCACTGGGCAGTTAGGTTTGACTCCTTTGGGTTTCCATAAAATGAGAGAAAAAATGTATCTGTGGTAGGCTAAGTCAAATCAAATCAAATGTATTTATATAGCCCTTCGTACATCAGCTGATATCTCAAAGTGCTGTACAGAAACCCAGCCTAAAACCCCAAACAGCAAGCAATGCAGGTGTAGAAGCACGGTGGCTAGGAAAAACTCCCTCGAAAGGCAAAACCTAGGAAGAAACCTAGAGAGGAACCAGGCTATGTGGGGTGGCCAGTCCTCTTCTGGCTGTGCCGGGTGGAGATTATAACAGAACATTAAGTGAATAACGTGGTACGCCTGTAATATTTGATTCTGATTTATAAGGGCGGGGTCAGGCTCAATGTTGAAGGTGCTTCACTGTGACTCAACTCTGCCTCTTGCCCCACCACTACAGAGTTTCATTAGCTTCTTAGCTAGCTGTAAAAGTGTTAGTGTTATTATCCTTATCCTAATTAGCTAGCTCAAACCAGCTATTTTGCCACTGTCACAATGGATATCAGAAAATGGCTTCGCCAAAGTACCCAAACAAAGCCAAAAAGAGAAGGAGAGCAATGAGCAGCATCATCAAAAGGCAAAGGCCGCTGCCAAGCCCAGCAGCAATGATGCTGCCGAGCTCCATCTAGCTCTGCGTACAGAGCCTACCCACCCTTCCACAAGCGCCGCCAGGATAATGTCTCCACAGTCCCCTCCATCTCTGGCTATACCTGCCGATTTGGAACAGAGGAGCCAGCCCAGGATAGTCTAGAATCCTACATTAGCCGCAGGTTCTCTGTCCAAAACATTAATTTAATAGTGGCTGGAATACTTGGTTGCTGCAAAAAAAAATTGGTGTTGGGTCCAGTGCAAAGGCAGACAAGGCCTTCACTCAAGCTGGGTAATCTAACTGGAAGCATGCTATTGATAGTGCCAAAAGATTCGCTTCAACCAAAGAGCATTTGAAATGCACTGCGGAAAGAAAAAAAGTTTGAAGTGCCCCAAAAAATTTCCAAAAGGGTTCTTCAGCTATCCCCATAGTAGAAGCCTTTTTTTCCCATGTGGACCCATCTGTAGAAAGGGTTGTACATGATATCCAAAAGGGTTCTACCTGGATCCAAAAAGGGTTCTACTATGGGGGACAGCCAAATAACCCTTTTGGAACCCTTTTTTCTAAGAGTGCATCACGCACACTCCCTTGTCATGTTCACATCCGGTTTTCATTGCAAAGATTTGTGTCATAGGCTACTGTGAAAATCACTTTAACAGTTCTAAATAAGGACTAATGTCTAAGAGTTGATTATATAATTGTATTGTCATCACGACTACACTGACCTTCAATTCTGATTCTAAAAGTAAGAAAATCATCTTAGCAGTTCTATTGAATATACATACCCAGACATCACCATGTCTTGAGACGTCTTAACACATCTTAAGACATGTCTTAAAAGGTCAAGACATCTCTAAGATGCATAGTATAGACTGTGTCGAATATAGAATGCATCTTAAGATGTTTTAAGGCACTAGAAATAGTATTCCTATGGTTTAGTTGTTGACTTATCAATTCCTCCTTGTGGTGATTTGACAATCACGTACTCATTCCTCAGACAGATTTGAGGATACCACAGTTTAAAACAGGTGAACATATTTATTTACACAAAGCTTCATCAACACTTGCAGCACACCTCTGATGGAGGACATAAGAACAGTGAAATACAAAATGTATGTTTGTGATTATTTCTCATTAGATAGAAGAGATGGACATTCACAAAATGTACAGATTAATAGAATAGATGGGCAATCCCAAAATGTACACATTCATAGAATAGATGGTCCTGATATGAAGTAAAACATACAGCTTGATGATAGAAATGAGCTAAATGTACAGTTGATACTACAGTGATACTACTCTACATGAGAATGTGCAGTTGAAAGTACAGTAAAACTGCATGTATCTACAAGAAAATGTAGGTATCTGTTTTTGAAGAACACCTTGTTTTCATGATGGACAATCTTGGTGACACAAAGTTCACAGAGCTGCCCATGTGTACCTGTAGATCTAGTTCCAATTCCCAAATGAGTGGTGGTGCCCAAAAAGATCAGTGTTTCTGTCATGCAAGTGGGGGGAAACACAAGGACCTGGTCTTCTTCGATTAATTCCTCATACATACCCTGACAGAGGATCCCATCTATTAAGTGGTCTGAGGTTTCCCCTCCAAGTAAACCTAGGGGTTCTCTGTAGATGAAATAAACACATTTGAGTTTGCTGTATATCATATATATATATACTGAACAAAAATATAACTGCAACATGCAACAATTTTTATGATTTGACTGAGTTACAGTTTACATGAGGGAATCAGTCAATTGAAATAAATTCGTTAGGACCTAATCAATGGACCTCACGTGACTGGGCAGGGGCCCAACCACACATAGGCCCACCCTCCGTTATACTCTACAACCTCCACAAGTGTCAGAGCCGAACGGCCAACTGTCCGCAGTGTCCGAAACATTTGGGCTACACACTAACCCTCTGTGCAAAGGTGAGACTCTCATAAACTTGTACATGTCGGTCGTTTTGCTCAAGGACTCATCTGAAGGTCCCACGGTACCAGTTGAAAGAATTTATGGAAGTATATATGTAAACTGTTTAATGCCCCAAAATATGGGGTTAAACACATGTAAAAAAATATATATATGAAATTCCTGATCTTACTTATATCTCTCAGATATAGGGGAGACACTTCAGAACAAACTTCCTTTTGATGTGTTTTTGGGACTGTTGTTCCATGTAGTGAATCCGTTATTCAATGCGTTTATTATGGACTAATAGCAGTGATTCATTTTCCTGAGATATTAACTATTATTTTTACAAGGTTATTCAACTGTCCTCAGCACTGCAGGCTTACTCTCTCTATTTCTCTCTGTGTCTTTCTCTGTCTCTCTCTCTCTCTCTCTCTCTCTCTCTCTGTGTGTGTCCCTCTCTCTCCGTCTCTCTCTTCCTTTCTCTCGCTCTCTCTCTGTGAGGTGGGTGGTGGTGGTGATGGGTGATCGAGAGAGAGAATGTGAGATGGTGAAAAATATGAGAGAGAAAGGAAGAAAGAAAAAGAGAGTCAGAGAGAGACAGAGCGAGAGAGAGAAGGGGAGTGGTTTTAGGGTGAAAAGTCAAATATAGCTAGTGGTAGGAACAACAGATTAAAAAAAGAGAAATGGAAAAGGGAGGACAGAGAAGGAGAGAGCTAGAGAGACAAAAGATAAATCAACACCAAAACATTTCAACAGTGCAAACTTCCAACTCCCCAAACAACTCTCTGTCATCCTTTTCTCCTCCTCTTCCTGTCTTCTCTCCTCTTCTCTCCTCTCTTTGCCCTTGAGAAAGTTCTGGCTTTGTTTTCAATCATCATTATCTAGCAGACTGGTGTGTGTGTGTGCTTGCGTGTGCGTATTTGTGTGTGTGTGTATGTGCACGCATGTGTGTGTGTCAGTGTGTGTACATGAGATTGGGCAGGACTGAATGTCAGTGAGCATAACAAGGAATAACATACACTCAGGCACTTCCTCTGGCAACTACAACTGGATCTGAAGGACCGCTGTAGTTCACTGGCTACCTTTACAAACTTCTCTTAGTTACCTGACGACTTGATTATTGATCCAGACACACTGAGCTGGCACACGCACATCCCTTGATTCTATATAGTTGTACAACTCCCCAGCAGGCAATACTTATTGTAATGTAGTTACAACGTTATGATCAATTTACGACCTGTTGCAGTCTGCTTGGAATAATGGCAGTTATTCTGTTATTATCCCTTTTATAAGAGAATATTCCATTTATCTCTGTTATTCCAGAATATTCCAGACCGTTATTCCAGTTTCGACAAGTTTTGCCTGCTGGACATGACCGCATATGACATCATAAGACCATGACCTTATATGACTTTAGAATGGCTGCAGTGTTAAGATTGGCTGGCATCACCAAGGCAATGTCAGCCTTCTAGAATGTCAGAATATTGTTTCTCTTTGATTGACAGATGGACTGGGGAAAGTTCCATGATTCCCAGAGGTTAGAGAGGGAGGGATGGAGGTAGGGTGGGATAGAGGGAGGAAGGGGAGAGAGAGAGAGGAGGAAGGGAGAGTAATGGAATGATATCTGTACATTCTTAGAAATAAAGGTGCTATCTAGAACCTAAAAAAAGGGTTATGTGGCTGTCCCCCACAGGAGAACCCTTTGAAGAACAATTTTTTGTTCCTGGAACCAATATGGTTCTATCTGGAAACAAAAAGTGTTCTCCTATGGGGACAGCCGAAGAACCCCTTTGGAACCCTTTTTTAAGTGTACAGTAACACATAAAACATATTAGTTTCCATGTGTTTGATAACATTTAATTTATTCCAGCCATTATTATGAGCCGTCCTCCCCTACCCAGCCTCCTCTGGGTGCCAGATATCCCTAACTAAACCTAAACCTTCCATGCAAATGGATTGATTAGAAAATCAAATGTAGTTGTGGGGGTGATTGATGCGATTTGAAACCTTTTGACTCACACTGCATCAGAGAGTTAGATGACGTGTGTGTGCGTCGGTGGGCAGGTGGGTGCATGGACAGAAGCGAGAGAGGTAATGAGGGAGAGAGAAGAGAGAAGAGAGAGAGAGTGACGGCCACAGCTAGAGAGAATAAGTCTGCTGTGCTGAGGACAGTTGAATAGTCAACGAAAAATAATAATTAATATCTCAGACTTTGTCTATGAATGATTAACCTTTCCACAACATTGGAATAACATTAGGACAACATTATAGGAACGTTCTCATTTGGCTATGAGATAATACCATTAGACGATTGTTCGTACTCATCTCGAATAGTGACACGGGAAGAGAGGATGAGAGATGATGGCTGAAAGAATTTAAAAAAAAATAGAATGATATAAGGATGATGAATCCTCAGTTGTTTTGAAATAAAATGAATCGAGAGAGCCTATTAGTATTCTAATGAAAATAGTTGATTTGTTGTACTTTTCTGTCTGTATTGGACTATGGTGATACTATTTGTGTGCAAGCCTCAAGCTCTACACTGAATTTTGTCACCAATCAGAGACATTTAATTCACCATTGAGAACTTTACAGTGCTGTCGGGTAGCAACACAGGCGCAAACACTTGTACATTATTATTAACAGTGGCGTGTATTCATGGATGCCAAGGGAAGCCAGCCCCCCCCAAATAAAATGTCCTCCAATTCACAAGAGGCTGAATGTATTTCACAGGATAAAGCATCTGAGCAAGCGAAACAACGCCCTTCTGTCTCTCTACATGTAGGCTATCTATCTGATACTGTCTGTTCTAAATGAGTAGCAGTGAAGGCAAGGGAAGCCAGCTAGCATTTGGCCTCCCTTGAGAAAAAAAGTATAACAAATTTGCCAACCAGATTTTAGCTAAACTGAGTGAGCTCAATTGTGAATGTTCCCGGCGAAAAGATTGGATTTTGCATCTCTCCTATCAAATTGCTTTAAGAGCATATGTCATTAAGAGAAACAACTTGAATTGTTGCGTCTCGTTGTGTTGTTGTCCTCCGGTAGCTAGCTAGCTACCTAAAATTGTCCCTTTCCTAAATTAGCCATGGATGGAGATAGAGATTTGGACTTGTGGTTGTACGTAATTCTGCGTAGAAGGGTAATGGCGTAGCAGTGCAGACGTGTTTTGTCATTGTCCCGTGTACATTTTATTTTTTTCGTATTTTTTGTATATATTTTAATATTTTTCAATCTCTTTTTTCCATTTCTAAATTAAATATACCTTCTGGCATTCCGCCTCACCCAATTGAGATACCTTATAGCTAGAATCTCCATCAGAAGCTAGCCATCAGATGCTAACCAGCTAATTAGCTACTAGCTATTTAGTCATTGTTAGCCGCTGCTAGCGGCCTTTACCTTTAGCTCAGACACCAGACACTTTTAGCCTGGGTGATACCCATCAGTCTGCACAGCGCGATATCAACTAAGCATATCGGACTGCTTTTCTCCACCACTTCACCAGATTCCTGCCGTAAGCTCTGGACCATTACTCCAGAGTGGCCCAGCCCCGAAGCTAGCCTTGAGACAGGCCCATCTCCCGGCCTGCTAAGTGGACCCTATGATCCCTTGGCTACACAGCTGATGCCTCCCGGATTGTTCACTAACACGACTAAAAGCCATTACATCACCGGATTCCTGCCGTAAGCTCTGGACCTTTGCATCGGATCATCACAGCTAGCTATAGTGGCTAACGCCCTTGTCCCGAAGCTAGCACCACCTAGAGTCAGGTGCATCTCCCACCTACCAAACTAAATCACTCCATCTACAATACCTATTTTGCCAATCGGCCTGGACCCTTTGTCGACACGGAGCCCTGTTTTTCCATCACGACTGGTCTTCCGACATAATTCCGGGAGATGTACCCTCAACCGGCCTTCATTGGACGTCTGTGAAGACGCTTCTGCTAGCCCCGGCCTGCTAAATCTAGGAACGACGTGACCCCCACTTGCTAGCGTAGTAACGACTACCTAACGGCTCTCCTGTTTCATCTATTGCTGTTCACTGGACCCTGTGATCACCTGGCTATATCGCTGATGCCTGCTGGTCTGTTCATTAATCACAGTACTCCATTTTTGTTTATTTTGTTTATCTGTTAGCCCCAGTCTCGAACTCAGGCCCTGTGTGTAGTCAACTGACCCTCTCTGCCCAGCGTCGTTCAGGGTAGTCTGTCATTGTAAAAAAGTATTTACTTTCCTAGTGAAATAAAGGTTAAATAAAATACAAATAAAGTACAGTCCCTGATGTCTCTCTGGAAGGAGAAGGAGTTAATGTATGTTATCACAATCACACCATGAGAAGCTAATCATAAAACATACACCACCTTTCTTCTTCCTGGAAAGTTCTTTATTCCTCTCTGCGGAATGTACTGAGAACCCAGCTGGCTGTATGAACTAGGAGACAGTATATCCGGAGAGAGCCATGATTCCGTGAGAGTATGCTACAGTCCCTGATGTCTCTCTGGATGGAGATCCTCGCACTGAGGTCGTCTACTTTATTGTCCAGAGACTGAACATTAGCGAGTAATATACTCAGAAGCAGTGGATGGTGTGCACAAAGAAATTTTAAATGAAGAAATTGCAAACTAATGTGCATTTGACACTAGCGTCGCCTTAACACCAGCTGAGAATAGAGCCCATTGACTGGAATCTAAATATATACAGTGGCAAGAAAACGTCTGTGAACCCTTTGGAAATACCTGGATTTCGGCATAAATTGGTCATAAAGTTTTATCTGACCTTCATCTAAGTTACAACAATAGAAACACACAGTGTGTTTAAACTAATAACACACACATATTTGTATTTTTCTTGTCTACTGTATATTGACATCATTTAAAAATTAATTTAAAAAAAAGTTATTGGCAATATCAGTGGATGTTGTGAACAATTTGATTCAATGAATCAAATCAAAATCAAATCAAATGTATTTATATAGCCCTTCGTACATCAGCTGATATCTCAAAGTGCTCTACAGAAACCCAGCCTAAATCCCCAAACAGCAAGCAATGCAGGTGTAGAAGCACGGTGGCTAGGAAAAACTCCCTAGAAAGGCCAAAACCTAGGAAGAAACCTAGAGAGGAACCAGGCTATCTGGGGTGGCCAGTCCTCTTCTGGCTGTGCTGGATGGAGATTATAACAGAACATGGCCAAGATGTTCAAATGTTTATAAATGACCAGCATGGTCAAATAATAATAATCACAGGCAGAACAGTTGAAACTGGAGCAGCAGCAGCACGGCCAGGTGGACTGGGGACAGCAAGGAGTCATCATGTCAGGTAGTCCTTAGGCATGGTCCTAGGGCTCAGGTCCTCCGAGAGAGAGAAAGAAAGAGAGAATTAGAGAGAGCATTCTTAAATTCACACAGGACACCGGATAGGACAGGAGAAGTACTCCAGATATAACATACTGACCCTAGCCCCCGACACATAAACTACTGCAACATAAATACTGGAGGCTAAAACAGGAGGTGTCAGGAGACACTGTGGCCTCATCCGATGACACCCCCGGACAGGGTCAAACAGGAAGGATATAACCCCACCCACTTTGCCAAAGCACACTTTGCCAAGCCCCCACACCACTAGAGGGATATCTTCAACCACCAACTTACCATCCTGAGACAAGGCCGAGTATAGCCCACAAAGATCTCTGCCATGGCACAACCCAAGGGGGGCGCCAACCCAGACAGGAAGATCACATCAGTGACTCAACCCACTCAAGTGACGCACCACTCCTAGGGACGGTATGAAAGAGCCCTAGTCAGCCAGTGACTCAGGCCCTGTAATAGGGTTTAGAGGAAGAGAATCCCAGTGGAAAGAGGGGAACCGGCCAGGCAGAGACAGCAAGGGCGGTTCGTTGCTCCAGAGCCTTTCCGTTCACCTTCACACTCCTGGGCCAGACTACACTCAATCATATGACCCACTGAAGAGATGAGTCTTCAGTAAAGACTTAAAGGTTGAGACCGAGTCTGCGTCTCTCACATGGGTAGGCAGACTATTCCATAAAAATTGAGATCTATAGGAGAAAGCCCTGCCTCCAACTGTTTGCTTAGAAATTCTAGGGACAATTAGGAGGCCTGCGTCTTGTGACCGTAGCGTACGTGTAGGTATGTACGGCAGGCCCAAATCAGAGAGATAGGTAGGAGCAAGGCCATGTAATGCTTTGTAGGTTAGCAGTAAAACCTTGAAATCAGCCATTGCCTTGACAGGAAGCCAGTGTAGGGAGGCTAGCACTGGAGTAATATTATCACATTTTTTTGGTTCTAGTCAGGATTCTAGCAGCCATATTTAGCACTAACTGAAGTTTATTTAGTGCTTTATCCGGGTAGCCGGAAAGTAGAGCATTGCAGTAGTCTAACCTAGAAGTGAGAAAAGCATGGATTAATTTTTCTGCATCATTTTTGGACAGAAAGTTTCTGATTTTTGCAATGTTACGTAGATGGAAAAAAGCTGTCCTTGAAACAGTCTTGATATTTTCTTCAAAAGAGAGATCAGGGTCCAGAGTAACCTGAGGTCCTTCACAGTTTTATTTGAGACGACTGTACAACCATTAAGATTAATTGTCAGATTTAACAGAAGATCTTTTTGTTTCTTGAGACCTAGAACAAGCATCTCTGTTTTGTCCGAGTTTAAAAGTAGAACGTTTGCAGCCATCCACTTCCTTATGTCTGAAACACATGCTTCTAGCGAGGGCAATTTTGGGGCTTCACCATGTTTCATTGAAATGTACAGCTGTGTGTCATCCGCAAAGCAGTGAATGTTAACATTATGTTTTTGAATGACATTCAGAAGAGGTCAAATATATAGTGAAAACAATAGTGGTCCTACAACGAAACCTTGAGGAACACCGAAATTTACAGTTGATTTGTCAGAGGACAAACCATTCACAGACACAAACTGATATCTTTCCGACAGATAAGATCTAAACCAGGCCAGAACTTATCCGTGTAGAACAATTTGGGTTTCCAATCTCTCCAAAATAATGTGGTGATCGATGGTATCAAAAGCAGCACTGAGGTCTAGGAGCACGAGGACAGATGCGGTCTGATGCCATTAAAAGGTAATTTACCACCTTCACAAGTGCAGTCTCAGTGCTATGATGGGGACTGAAGCAGTTCGTATACATTGTTTGTCTTCAGGAAGGCAGTGAGTTACTGCGCAACAGCCTTTTCTAAAGATTTTGAGAGGAATGGAAGATTCGATATAGGCCGATTACTGCCACTTTTATTGAGATTGGTACACATCTGGTGGATAAGAGAGCCGTTTATTATGTTCAACATAGGAGGGCCAAGCACAGGAAGCAGCTCTTTCAGTGGTTTAGTTTGAATAGGGTCCAGTATGTATGCAGCTTGAAGGTTTAGAGGCCATGATTATTTTCATCATTGTGTCAAGAGATATAGTACTAAAACACTTGAGTGTCTCTCTTGATTCTAGGTCCTGGCAGAGTTGTGCAGACTCAGGACAACTGAGCTTTGAAGGAATACGCAGATTTAAAGAGGAGTCCGTAATTTGCTTTCTAAAAATCATGATCTTTTCCTCAAAGAAGTTAATGAATTTATTACTGCTGAAGTGAAAGCCATCCTCCTCTTGGGGAATGCTGCTTTTTAGTTAGCTTTGCGACAGTATCAAAAAGGAATTTCGGATTGTTCTTATTTTCCTCAATTAAGTTGGAAAAATAGGATGATCGAGCAGCAGTAAGGGCTCTTTGATACTGCACGGTACTGTCTTTCCAAGCTAGTCGGAAGACTTCCAGTTTCGTGTGGCGCCATTTCCGTTCCTATTTTCTGGAAGCTTGCTTCAGAGCTTGGGTATTTTCTGTATACCACGGAGCTAGTTTCTTATGAGAAATGTGTTTAGTTTTTAGAGGTGCAACCGCATCTAGGGTATTGTGCAAGGTTAAATTGAGTTCCTCAGTTAGGTGGTTAACTGATTTTTGTCCTCTGGCGTCCTTGGGTAGACAGAGGGTGTCTGGAAGGACATCAAGGAATCTTTGTGTTGTCTGTAAATTTATAGCACGACTTTTGATGTTCCTTGGTTGGGGTCTGAGCAGATTATTTGTTGCAATTGCAAATGTAATAAAATGGTGGTCCGATAGTCCAGGATTATGAGGAAAAACATTAAGATGCACAACATTTATTCCATGGGACAAAACTAGGTCCAGAGTATGACAGTGAGTCGATGATGGCTCCGAAAGCCTTTTGGAGTGGGTCTGTGGACTTTTCCATGTGAATATTAAAGTCACCAAAAATTAGAATATTATCTGCTATGACTACAAGGTCCGATACGAATTCAGGGAACTCAATGAGGAACGCTGTATATGGCCCAGGAGGCCTGTAAACAGTAGCTATAAAAAGTGATTGAATAGGCTACATAGATTTTATGACTAGAAGCTCAAAAAGACGAAAACTGCATTTTTTTGTAAATTGAAATTTGCTATCATAAATGTTAGCAACACCTCTGCCTTTGCGGGATGCACGGGGGGATATGGTCACTAGTGTATCCAGGAGGTGAGGCCTAATTTAACACAGTAAATTCACCAGGCTTAAGCCATGTTTCAGTCAGGCCAATCACATCAAGATTATGATCAGTGATTAGTTCATTGACTATAATTGCCTTTAAGTAAGTAAGTTAAGTACAAGTACATTAAGTAGCCCTATTTTGAGATGTGAGGTATCATGATCTCTTTCAATAATGACAGGAATGGACGAGGTCGTTATCCTAGTGAGATTGCTAAGGAGTTTTGCCCAACCTAGGTCGAGGCACAGACACGGTCTCAATGGGGATAGCTGAGCTGACTACACTGACTGTGCTAACAGCCTGCTGCCTGGCCTGCACCCTATTTCATTGTGGAGCTAGAGGAGTTAGAGCCCTGTCTATGTTGGTAGATAAGATGAGAGCACCCCTCCAGCTAGGATGGAGTCCATCACTCCTCAGCAGGTCTGGCTTGTCCTGTTTGTGGGTGAGTCCCAGAAAGAGGGCCAATTATCTACAAATTCTATCTTTTGGGAGGGGCAGAAAACAGTTTTCAACCAGCGATTGAGTTGTGAGACTCTGCTGTAGACCTCATCACTCCCCCTAACTGGGAAAGGGCCAGAGACAATTACTCGATGCCGACACATCTTTCTAGCTGATTTACACGCTGAAGCTATGTTGCGCTTGGGGATCTCTGACTGTTCCATCCTAACATCGTTGGTTCCGACGTGGATAACAATATCTCTATACTCTCTACACTCGCCAGTTTTAGCTTTAGCCAGCACCATATTCAGATTAGCCTTAATGTCGGTAGCCCAAGGCAATTGATCAGCACTTAGACCATTTTGCGGTCTAAGACACTGCACCATAGAGCAAGCTGCGTGCCTACAGATGCTGGTTCAATACCCGTGCTGGCCGCCACCAGGAGACCCATGAGGCGGCTTTTGGTTTCTCTCCCTCTAAAAACAGAAAAAAATCATTCTAAATAACAAACTGGCTTTATTTACAAATTAGTGAGAATGTCTCACCCCATGTTCAAGAATGGCCTTTTTCTCGCTCACTCTAGGTTAAATGAAAACGAAAATGTCCAAAATCGTGTGTTTTTTTAATCAAGACCAATGTATTATTATTATTAATAGTAATTAATTTAGAATGATATAATTATATACAGATCAGATTTGCCTTAAGGAAAAATTATCCTTAGATATTAATTTAGAATCCTCCAGTCCTCTTATGCTCTTAGCCTACTCCTGATCATCACGTTGTACAGTGGCATATTTTCCGTTCCATCCTTACGGGATCCCTGAGGATTTCGTTTTTCATTTTCTTAGAAGAGAAACACC
Organism: Oncorhynchus nerka; assembly: GCF_034236695.1. Taxonomy (NCBI): domain Eukaryota; kingdom Metazoa; phylum Chordata; class Actinopteri; order Salmoniformes; family Salmonidae; genus Oncorhynchus; species Oncorhynchus nerka. The sequence continues at coordinate 40,568,906 of NC_088403.1, forward strand.
ATAACATTAATCATTAATTAAGCTACATTTCTTAAAATCAATCCCATATACTATGTTCTTACAAAAAAGGTTTTACATTCTCTAGTAATGCCAATATTGAATACTATGAAATGCTTCTTAAAGCTGCCCTCTGGTGGTCAAACTAGCACTAACTAGCATTAATGGTAAAAATGGCTGACAATTAAATAACGTGCCATAGAAATCTGCAGCAGCCCGCAAACTTTTAAAGGAGGAACCACTGTACAGGCAGACATGCAGACATGAGCACAGGCGCAGACAGACAAATTGACTGACAACATTTGACAAAACTCACATAGGACTATAGGTCAGCAGAGTACCCTGCAACAACCCTAACAGCATCTGTCAATGAGTTCCTAGAATGTACAATGTAGAATATTTACATATTGACAGTCACTAATAAACCAATATAGAGTATAGGACTCACAGAGGGATTTACAACTCTGTAACGGTATTCGTCGTCTGAAGAAGAGGAGTCATCAGACCAAAGCGCAGTGTGGTAAGTGTTCATGCTGGTTTTATTAAAACTGAACGCTATAACAAAAATAAACAAGAGAATAACCGAAACTGTCCTGTAAGGTGAAAACACTAAACAGAAATTAACTAGGCACAAAAACCATGTGGGGAAAAGTTACCTAAGAATGGTTCCCAATCAGACACACACACACACACACACACACAATCACACACAGGCACACACAAACAAACACAAGCACACACACCCATTCCCGTTCCTGTCACTGCTGCTGGTGTAGAAGCACTTAGCAGCACCCCCCCAAAAAAGAAAGGTAAATCGACTGTCATAGTTCTTAACTCGAAATAGACAACATACCAACTGCCTCTACAGACAAAATGTCAACATTTATAAGCCTTTTTATTTTCTGCAACAACACATTCACTCATCACACATTGTAAGTAAGCTAGTGACAGTGATTCCTAAGTCTAGAGATGGCATGAGATTTCTGACATCAGGAAAAGAGTGGCTATCAGCTGATTAGAGCGAACGATGTTGTAAATATGCTACTTAGCAATGCTGTTGAAACAAACAGGTTTTTACTTGATATGAGTTTGTTCTGCTGCTCACATCTGACAAGCAGTCAAATTGCCAAATTCTTTGTCCCCAACAGTCAGAGAGACACATGACAGATATTCAAGTCTCCCCGCCCAGCGCCCACAGTCAGTGAACATGGCATGCAAGAAAGATGAGTGCGCTCTTGGGGCAGGGGACGAGAACTTTTCGAGAGCTTATCAAATTATTTAGTTTGATGGGCAATTCGTTAGGTTTAAAATTCAAATTTAAAATTAAAAGAGACTCAAAATAAAATGTAAAAGTAATTCATAAAATGCCCTCATACTGGGAGGGCAAAGGGGCAGGTGCTTGGATACTGGTTGAGCCATATCTGTGCTCATGCCTGCACACACACAGACACACACATTCATATTTAACATTAGAAGCACAGAGAGCGTCATGTTGAAGTAAACGTTTTATTACTCTGTCATTTGTAAAGTCATGTCCCCCTTCCCCTCCATAACTTGTACTAAATAAGTGTATATAACACACATGTTGTTAGAATTTAGATATCATGAACAGAATTTGTGTTATAAGCTATTTTTTTGAGGACATGTAATAACCAAGATCTGCCAAAATGAAATTATAATGGATTTTTGGCTGATGGATTTAACTTCTTGTATTAGTTTTTTGTGTTTTACATTTGTACATATAGCCCACATTAACACAATATGTTAGAAAAAGTACATGTATATTATAATGTTACCTAAGACCTTCATAAACACAACCAAATAAGACTTTTTTTCGATAGAATATGTCAAATATATTTATTAGAATGTTGATGTCCAAAAGACGAGTCCTTAGTTTCATCAAGGTGTTAAAACCTTCTTGTGAAAGTAATTAGTCACAGCTCATGAGAAAGAGATGAAGCAGAAAAAAGGGAGGGAGGTAGAGAAAAAGGATGGGGGTCAGGGAGATTCTATATTTTAATCTTACTTTAACAATCGTGAGCACTGGAGCAAGAGGCACGCATCGGGAGTGAGAGAGAAGAAAGAGAGAGAAAAGGGGTGAGTGAGACAGAGATAGAGTTTAAGTTAAATTAACACCCTCATTACCGCTGACTTCTCCAACACGTTCGACAATATCGACCACACCATCGGCATTGAGCGCCAAATCCGCCTTCACAGCATGGCTCTGCAGTTTTGTGACTGGCTGATAACAAAAGCTACCAAGACAGCCTCTTAACCTTTCTAGCGCAACATTCCGCTGAAAATTCAGCGTGCAAAATTCAAAAATATTTTTTTCCGAAATATGTAACTTTCACACATTAACAAGTCCTATACAGCAAATGAAAGATAAACTTCTTGTTAATCTACCCATCGTGTCCGATTTCAAAAAGGCTTTACAGCGAAAGCATAACATGATTATGTTATTATGTTAGGTCAGAGCCAAGTCACAAAAACACAGCCATTTTTCCAGCCAAAGATAGGAGTCAAAAAAAGCAGAAATATAGATAAAATGAATCACTAACCTTTGATGATCTTCATCAGATGACACTCATAGGACATCATGTTACACAATACATGCATGTTTTGTTCGATAATGTGCATATTTATATCCAAAAATCGCAGTTTACATTGGCGTGTTACGTGCAGTAATGTTTTGATTCCAAAACATCCGGTGATTTTGCAGAGAGCCACATCAAGTTACAGAAATAGACATCATAAACTTTAATATAAGATACAAGTGTTATTCACAGAATTAGAGATATACTTCTCCTTAATTAATGCAACCGCTGTGTCAGATTTCAAACAAACTTTATGGAAAAAGGAAAACATGCAATAATCTGAGTACGGCGCTCAGACAACAAATCAAGCAATACAGATATCCGCCATGTTGGAGTCAACAGAAGTCAGAAATAGCAGTATAAATATTCACTTACCTTTGATGATCTTCATCAGAATGCACTCCCAGGTATCCCAGATCCACAATTCATTTTTGATTTGTTTGATAAAGTTAATCTTTATGTCCAAATAACTCCTTTTTGTTTGTGCGTTTAGACCAGTAATCCAAAAGCTCAATGCGCGATCGCTTAGTTCAGAAGAAAAGTCAAGAAGTTCCATTACAGTCCGTAGAATCATGTCAAACGAAGTATAGAATCAATCTTTAGGATGTTTTATCATAAATCTTCAATAATGTTCCAACCGGAGAATTCCTTTGTCTACAGAAATGCAATGGAACTCAAGCTAACTATCACGTGAATGTGCGTGGTACTCTGACAGACCACTGACTCAAAGAGCCCTCTTTCCCCCCTCCTTCACAGTAGAAGCATCAAACAAGGTTCTAAAGACTGTTGACAACTAGTGGAAGCCTTAGGAAGTGCAAGTTGACCCCATAGACACTGTATATTCGATAGGCCAAGAGTTGAAAAACTACAAAACTCAGATTGCCCACTTCCTGGTTGGATTTTTCTCAGGTTTTCACCTGCCATATTTATTTCATCTTTATTAAACAACGCAAGTCAGTTTAAGAACAAATTCTTATTTTCAATGACGGCCTAGGAACAGTGGGTTAACTACCTGTTCATGGGCAGAACGACAGTTTTGTACCTTGTCAGCTCGTGGGTTTGAACTTGCAACCTTCCGGTTACTAGTCCAACGCTCTAACCACTTGGCTACCCTGCCACCCATATGAGTTCTGTTATACTCACAGACATCATTCAAACAGTTTTAGAAACTTCAGAGTATTTTCTATCCAAATCTACAGGCAGGCAGTTCACTCTGGGCACGCTTTTCATCCAAACGTGAAAATGCTGCCCCCTATCCCAAACAGGTTACATTTCCATTGAAAAAGCCCATTTGATTAGATGTTTGTACCATTTCTAATAATATTGGGTCAAGTTCAGACCAAAAGGTTAAACAGAATTCCGGTGGGATCTAGGAGATTTACGCATTGAGCTTCCACCCTGACTCTTTGAAAAGTGGCTTGCCATGCAGCCAATTCTTATGCATCAGACGCATCTGCACTCGAAATGAGGATATTATCATTGAATCAAATACATTTTGATCGAATATCCTTCACAGAGTCTGCTCCACAGAAAGTTTGGACTCTGCTCTCGATAAAGTCCGGGCTATGGACAGACATGACACATTACAATTCTAACGCAACAAAAAATAAATGATTTTCTGTGGTGTGCTTTACCGCATACACTCCTCACAGCCCTGACATTAAAAACATTATTAGACAACACTGCAATGTATTGCAAACTGTGTGCTATGATGTGTTTCATGATCTTCCAGTTTACTAGCTACAACCTGGTCTCAGAGCATTTTGTATTATTCTGTAAGTAAATCCAGGAACACTCCTTTTAGTATGATATTTTCAATTTCGTATAAAATGTTACGAATTTGCAAAACAAGCAAAATGTTATGATTTTGCAAAATATGTGATACGTTATGAATTCCAAATTGCTATGTGGCTAGGTGGATAAGGCTGATGTTAGTTAGCTGGCTAACTTTAGCTAGGCTAGGGGATAGGGTTAGGGTTAAGGTTAGGGTTAAGGCTAGGAGTTAGGTTTAAAGGGGAAGTGTTAGCTAACAAGTGGCAAGGCTCAGGAGAAGATGCAGACAGTTTTGAAGTAACAAAAGTGTATTTCAAAAACAGGGGGGCAGGCAAACAACAGGGCAGGCAGAGGTCAGTATTCCAGAGCAGAGTCCAAAAGGTACAGAAGGCAGGCAGGTTCAGGGCAGGCAGAAGTCGTAATTCAGGGTGGTGTGACAAGGTACAGAACGGCAGGCAGGCTCAGGGTCAGAGCCGGCAGAATGGTCAGAACCGGAAAAAAAAACAGGAACTAGAAGAAGACAGGAGCACGGGGAAAACACTGGTATACTTGACGAAACCAAACAAACTGGCAACAGACAAACAGAGAAAACAGGTATAAATACACTAGGGATAATGGGGAAGATGAGTGACACCTGGCTGGGGGTGGAGACAAGCACAAATACAGGTGAAACAGATCAGAGTGTGACACTAAGTAGTAGCAAAGTTGCTCATTGGCTAAAAGGCTAAAGTTGTCCATGACGAGATTTGAATATGCAACCTTTGGGTTGCTAAATGTTCACTTTTCTACGCTCATCCATCCACCCCGACCAATCACCCTCATAACCTTCTGTCTTCTGTAACTATGCTAAACATAACATATCATACTAATTTCAGTGTCTCGGATGTACGCTTACTATGTTATGTCTAGTCTAAGAGACCAGGCTGCAACTCCAGGTCAGCAGCCTAAAGGCTCTGCATGATCAATCCGACATCTGCAGTGATATCTGAAGTGGCTATACAGCATGTGGCCTCTGTAGAAGTTAAAGCTTTCATACTTCTTGCGCTCCGGGGAGCTGTCATATAAATTAGTCTGCACCGCACCACTCATAGCATTCAGGGATAATCTCTATAGCCATCCATCTAATTACAACAACTGCCTAAACAAAAAGACAACACCTTACTTCTTCTGAGATGTTGGAGTCTGTTTCCCAGTGATTGACATAGGAACTCAGCAAAGATAGCATGAAGTAAAATGACTTGCACCATTTTCCCACCTGCATCTCCATCCCAAATCTCCCCAGCAAAATGTGCCTACACTTAGGCAACTGTTTATATGTGTATTACACACTATGTTGAGGTAAACATCTGAGTATAATGCTTGTATGGATGTCAACCCCAATACATGTTCATGTCATTAATCAATGGCATGGCCTGCCAAACCCGGACAATGCTGGGTCAATTGTGCTCTGCCTCATGAGTCTCCCGGTCACAGCCAGCCTGGGATTGAACCCAGATCTGTAGTGATGTCTCAAGCACTAAGATGCAGTGCCTTACACTGCTGCGCCACTTGGGAGGCCCTTGTCTTTTTAGATGTGACATTTTTTATAATCTTATACATATTCCTTCTTAATATGCATTGACTCCCTATTCATCAGTATCTAGTCAACTATCTGCTTGCACCTGTTATGCACAGCTGGAGTGTCTTCTTAAGTACATGTCCTCTGAATTTGTTTGTACAGCACTAATGAAGGCATGAGGCTGAAATGTATAAGACATTTTTGTTTTCTAGCACCTTGCATTACCACTTTTTTGTATTCTTTAAAGCATGAATAAAATTAATTATATTATTTTTGCATCTCATCCTCCTTGGGTTATTCCTTTTCATAGTTTTGAGTAGTCTCTCCCTCTCTCTCTTTCAGGCTGAGGAAATATCCTTTTCTCTGTTTTTGCTAGTCCTCCCAGTTTTGACTCTGAACCTGCCTGCCCTGACCTCAAGCCTGCCTGCCACTCTGTACCTCCTGGACTTTGACCTTGTTATGATCTTTTTGCCTGTCCATGACCATTATATTGCCTGCCCTTTGGACACTATTAAATATCAGAGACTTGAACCATCTGCCTCCCGTGTCTGCATCCGGGTCTCACCTTGTGCCCTTATACATTCTCTGTCTGAGAATGGAGATGAGGATGTATTCACACACAAACACTTTGCCTTTTCACTAACTGTATGTATTGATGTTCTGAAAACACAGCAGCGTTGCAGTTCTTGACATACTCAAACCGGTGCGCCTGGTACCTGCTACCATACCCCGGCACTTAAAAAGTGTAAATATTTGTCTTGTCTTGCCCATTCGACCTTTGAATGGCACACACACAATCCGTGTCTCAATGATTATAAATCCTTCTTTAACCTGTCTCCTCCCATTCATCTACTCAGATTGAAATGGATTTAACAGGTGACATCAACAAGGGATCATATATTTTACATGGATTCACTTGGTCAGTCTATGGGTGTGTTTGTAAATTCAATCTGGAGTGCCAGAGTGCGCTCAGAATGCACTCTGGGCATTCGTAAATTCAAAGTGTTGTCAGATTGTCTGTTCATAAATTCAGAGCGTTACACTCGCAGAGCGGTCAGAGCGAACACTGGATGCTCTTGCCGAAGAGTAGGGTTGATCCTGAGCATTCTGACCTCACAACTGCAGTCAAGCACCCAAGCTAAGTGAGCTTGCTAGTTACTTCCAGACACAAATGAGAGAACACCTCACTCTGACCATTTTACACACTCTAGCAAAGCTGGTTAGGCAGTTTTCATGTTATCCAGATCGTTGGTAACTGTAACTGTGCTGCTGGCAACAATTTAATGACGCTTTTTTGGCCGACAACAGCCATATCAAATCATATCAAATTTTATTGGTCGCATAAATATATTTAGCAGATGTTATTGTTGGTGTAGCGAAAATATTGTGTTCCTAGGTCCAACAGTGTTGTAATATCTAACAATTTGCAACAATACACACAAATCTAAAAGTAGAAGAATGGAATTTAGAAATATATCAACATTAGGATGAGCAATGTCGGAGTAGCATTGACTAAAATACAGTAGGATAGAATACAGTACATACATATGAAATGAGTAAAGCAGTATGTAAACATTATTAAAGTGACTAGTGTTCCATTATTAAAGTTACCAGTGATTCTGTGTCTATGTACATAGGGAAGCAGCCTCTAAGGTGCAGGGTTGAGTAACCGGGTGGAAGCCGACTAGTGATGGCTATTTAACAGTCTGATGGCCTTGACATAGAAGCTGTTTTTCAGTCTCTCGGTCCCAGCTTTGATGCACCTGTACTGACCTCACCCTCTGGATAATAGCGGGGTGAACAGGCCATGGCTCGGGTGGTTGATGTTCTCTTGAGGTTGAAGAGGCGCTGTTACGCCTTCTTCACCACATGGTCTGTGAGGGTGGACCATTTCCGAATGTCAGTGATGTGTACGCTGAGGCAGTTGAAGCTTATTACCTTCTCCACTGCGGTCCCATCAATGTGGATAGGGGCGTGCTCCCTCTGCTATTTCCTGATGTCCACGATCAGCTCCTTCGTTTTGTTGACGTTGAGGGAGAGGTTATTTTCCTTCTGTAGGCTGTCTCGTCATGTTTGGTAATCAGGCCTACTACTGTTGTGTCGTCTGTAAACTTGAGTTGGAGGCATGTACCCTTGTGGGATCCCTGTGTTGAGGATCAGCAAAGTTAAGGTGTTGTTTCCTACCTTCACCACCTGGGGGCGGCCTGTCAGGAAGTTCAGGAGCCAGTTGCACAGGACGAGGTTCAGACCCAAGGCCTGGTGTGGTTAATCTCACTAAGACCCCGACATGTCTGCCTCTCCATCGGAGTCTTCGCTTCCTACTCTCCGGTAGGCCCCGCTGAAGAAGCTAGTCCATTGTTCGGGGATGTCGGGTGGCCAGCGAGTACCCAGCAATTCGTATTCCAATAGTTCTAACTGGGTCTATGTAGTAATGCACAAAACAAACTGATTAAGAAAATTTGAGAAAAACACTGGAAAAAAAGCAACAACAAAAAGTACAAACCTGCAATCTATTATCGGAGCTCGAGGCGAGGCGCCAATTTAGCCATTTTTGTGGGCAGTAGGCACATAGCCTGTCTTTCCTTGAGAGCCAAGTGTGCTTATGAGAGAGGGAAAGAGGAAGGGAGAGAGATGTACAGACTCAGCGAGCCTTGTTAAGCCATAGGCAGACTTGTGCCCAGAAAATGAGGTGGACTTCCTAACCTCCTGCCAAATGTACAACTATATAAGAGACACATATTTCCCTCAGATTACAAGTACACAAAAATAATTTGAAAACAAATCAAATATTGATAAGCTCCGGTATCTGTTAGGTGAATACCACAGTTTGTAATCATCACAGCAAAATGTGTGGCCTTTTGCGATTTTATTTATTTTTTATTTTATTTTATGCCAAGAGTGTGCAAAGCTGTCATCAAGGCTAAGGGTGGCTACTTTGAAGAATCTCAAATATAAAATATATTTTGATTTGTTTAACTATTGGAAAACAACACTTAGCCTTCTACATACTATATACATTTTACAGACACAATGTATTTTACAATAGTTCTCTTTTGTTTGTTTTTATTCCAATCCTTCAGCTACCCTCAATCCCTCTAATCCATCTCTGAAGACCCTCCAGTTTGATTTCTATTTGCCATATATTTTTAACTGTTCTGTTTCACAAAAGTTCTGAACCTAAATACATTTTACGGACACAGTATATTTTATGTTAGCTGTCTTGTTTTTGGTCCCACTATTCAGCTCCACTCAACCCCTCCCATCAATCTCTTAACCCTTTAGACCCCAATATAACTCTAGAATGCTGCTGTAGATTACTGAACATTTTCAAGATGAAGCTCATTTTCTCACACATTTCAAACAGACATAACTCAAAACAAAGAACAAATTAAAACGAGTAAGCCTAGTTTTAAAGAGCACAACCTCTTATTTAATATGACACAACATTAATGTCAATAGGAATAACACTAATTGTGTCTTCCATTGTGTACAGACACAAACTATATAAAAAACACTCAAATTGTAGTAAATTTGACTAAATTACTCACTCAAAATGTACCAAATATTATTTACTAAATATTATTTACATATAAATGAATACAATCATCCAAAATGTGACCAGAGGACAATATTCAGAAAGTATTTCAAAACCCACACAAAGTAGGCTATTGGATTGACAATGATTCTTACTTCTGTAACAATGTAAAAATGCAAATACTATTCAGATACTATTTCAAAATGTAGGAAACCTCTCTCATTAAGATTTAGTATAGACCAGGCCTGACACAAAATGTGGAAATAGTAGCCTACTATAGTAGACAACAATTCAGTGAATGCAACAAGTATTTGATAGAGACAGATAAAGAGAGAACATACAAAACAACTGTTCAGAGACAATAACATATCTGTAGGACAAATTCATACTGTATTTCACACTCTCACTTGGGTTTTTGCATTTAGAATACAACAAGTCATGGCATTTCTGGAAGCACTGCCCCATCCTGAAAAGTGGCACAGAACACAAAGGAGGTTTCTACACATCTCCCACTCTTTGCCCTGCGTCCACTCCAGATGAACACCACACACCCTCTCTTGCACCCTTCAAACTACACCTGCTTTCAAATGAGTTACAACTCGGGCCACATGCCCTGGTGCCACATTCTTGGCTCCCCTCTTCCTGCCACTGTAGCCATATTACAAAGTGAATATACAAGCTGCATTTTTAATGCCTTCACGGACTGAGCCTGCGGTTCCTGGGAAAGGGCCTTTGCAGGGTCCCCCACACAATGAACGCATTTACGATGGCGATGTTGACCATCCCCCAAAACACACACTTCCACCATTTTCTGCCTGTACGTCCAACATTGTAATCACTCCTCTTTTGGCAGAAATGGCTTCTGAAACCTGTGAACTTTCATGTGCCTTAATAACAAATGTGCATGCCATCTGTAAATATGAATAAAATTGGTAATTACGAGCCAAGTTGGTTTAGCCAATTAAAAAGATAGCAACCTTCCCACTAGCCATGATTGGCTGAGAGAATGAGTGGGCTGGACATGCCAAGAGATGAGTTCGGTTTGGTCTGCCATGTAGAACGCTTCTGTCCATAACATGAACTGGTCAGTATGTGTAGGTAATCCTTTCTAATACGCCTTTTTTTAAAATATATCACATGGTAGAACTTACTTTGGTCCCAGCTCTCTGCAGGTCATTCACTAGGTCCCCCCGTGTGGTTCTGGGATTTTTGCTCACCGGTCTTGTGATCATTTTGACCCCACGGGGTGAGATCTTGCGTGGAGCCCCAGATCGAGCGAGATTATCAGTGGTCTTGTATGTCTTCCATTTCCTAATAATTGCTCCCACAGTTGATTTCTTCAAACCAAGCTGCTTACCTATTGCAGAGTCAGTCTTCCCAGCCTGGTGCAGGTCTACAATTTTGTTTCTGGTGTCCTTTGACAGCTCTTTGGTCTTGGCCATAGTGGAGTTTGGAGTGTGACTGTTTGAGGTTGTGGACAGGTGTCTTTTATACTGATAACAAGTTCAAACAAGTGCCATTAATACAGGTAACGAGTAGAGGACAGAGGAGCCTCTTAAATAAGAAGTTACAGGTCTGTGAGAGCCAGAAATCTTGCTTGTTTGTAGGTGACCAAATATTTATTTTCCACCATAATTTGCAAATAAATTCATAAAAAATCCTACAATGTGATTTTCTGGATTTCTTTCTCTCATTTTGTCTGTCATAGTTGAAGTGTACCTATGATGAAAATTACAGGCCTCTCTCATCTTTTTAAGTGGGAGAACTTGCACAATTGGTGGCTGACTAAATCCTTTTTTGCCCCACTGTATATATATATATATACTTCTATGAGACTCGAAATTGAGCTCAGGTGCATCCTGTTTCCATTGATCATCACTGTTTCTACAACTTGATTGGAGTACACCTGTGCTAAATTCAATTGATCGGACATGACTTGGAAGGTACACACCTGTCTATATAAGGTGCCACAGTTGACATGGCATGTCAGAGCACAAACCAAGCAATGAGATTGAAGGAATTGGCCCGTAGAGCTCTGAGACAGGATTGTGTCGAGGCACATATCTAGGGAAGTGTAGCGAAACATTTAGCAGCATTGAAGTTCACCAAGAACACAGTGGAGTCCATCATTCTTAAATGGAGGAAGTTTGTAACCACCAAGACTCTTCCTAGAGCTGGGCCACCTGACCAAACTGAGCAATCGGGGAAGAAGGGCCTTGGTCAAGGGAGGTGACCAAGAACCCGATGGTCACTCAGACAAACTCCAGAGTTCCTCAGTGGAGATGGGAGAATCTTCCAGAAGGACAACTATCTCTGCAGCACTCCAGAAATTAGGACATCATGGTAGTGGCCAGATGGAAGCCACTCCTCAGTAAAGGCACATGACAGCCCACTTGGAGTTTGCCAAAAGGCACCTAAAGACTCTCAGACCATGAGAAACAAGATTATCTAGTCTGATGAAACCAAGATTGAACTCTTTGGGTTGAATGCCAAGCATCACTTGGAGCAAGGTCGTGGCAGAATCATGCTGTGGGGATGATTTTCAGCTGCAGAGACTGGGAAAGATGAACTGAGCAAAGTACAGAGATTCTTGATGAAAGCCTGCTCTAGAGTGCTCAGGACCTTAGCCTGGGGCAAAGGTTCACCTTCCAACAGGACGACTCAAAGCATACAGCCAAGACAACACAGGAATGGCTTCAGGGACAAGTCTCTGAATGTCCTTGAGTGGCCTAGCCACAGCCCAGACTTGAACTCATTCGAACATCTCTGGAGAGAGTTGAAAAAACTAGTGGAGCAACGCTCCCCATCCAACCTGACAGAACGTGAGAGGATCTGCAGAGAAGAATGGGAGAAACTCCCCAAATAAAGGTGTGCCAAGCTTGTAGCATCATACCTAAGAAGACTCAAGGCTGTAATCACTGCAAAAGGTGCTTCAACTGTACGGAGTAAAGGGTCTGAATACTTATGTAAGTGAAATATTTCTTCTTTTTTTTATTATAAATTTGCCAAAAAATCTAAAATCCTGCATTTGCTTTGTCATTATGGGGTAAAAGTGTGTAGATTGGTGAAAGGGGAAAAAACAATTGAATCAATGTCAGAATAAGGCTGTAACGTAACGAAATGTGGAAAAAGTCAAGGGGTCTGAAAACGTATCAAATCCACTGTAGGTATTCCTCTTGTCCAGATGGGATAGGGCAGTGTGCAGTGCGATGGCGATTGCATCGTCGGTGGATCTATTGGGGCGGTATGCAAATTGAAGTTGGTCTAGGGTGTCAGGTAAGGTAGAGGTGATATGATCCTTACATAGCCTCTCAAAGTACTTCATGATAACAGAAGTGAGTGCTATGGGGCGATAGTCATTTAATTCAGTTCACTTGGCTTTCTTGAATACAGGAACATTGGTGGACATCTTGAATCAAGTGGAGACAGCAGACTGGGATAGGGAGATAGTTAATATGTCCGTAAACACTCCAGACAGCTGGTTTGAGCATGCTCTGAAGACGCGGCTATGGATGCCGTCTGGGCCGGCAGCCTTGCGAGGGTCGGCCACGGAGAAAGAAATCCCACAGTTCTTGGGAGCGGGCCACGTCCGTTTCACCGTGTTATCCTCAAGCGGGCGAAGGTGTTTCACTTGTCCGGGTGCAACACGTCAGTGTCCGTGACGTGGCTGGCTTTCCTTTTGTAATCCAGGATTGTATGTAGGCCCTGCCACATATGTCTGATGTCTGACCTGTTGAATAGCAACTATGTCTCTGTACTGACTTTTTGCCTGTTTGAGTGCCTTACGTAGGGAATAACTACACTGTTTGTATTCGACCATATTCCCATTCACTTTGCCATGGTAAAATGTGGTGGTTCGCGCTTTTTGTTTTGTGCGAATGCTGCCATCTATCCACGATTTTTTGTTTGGGTAGGTTTTAATTGTCATAGTGGGAACAACATCCCCTATTCACTTCCTGATGAATTCAAATCAAATCAAATTTTATTTGTCACATGCTCCGAATAGACCTTTTTGTGAAATGCTTACCTACATACCCTTAACCAATAATGCAGTTAAAGATATAGAGTCAAGAGAATATTTACTAAATAAACTAAAGTAAAAAAATCGAATCAAAAAGTAACACATGAAGATGACATAACAATAACGAGGATATATACTGGGGGTTCCGGGACCGAGTCCATGTGCGAGGGTACAGGTTAGCCGAGGCAATTTGTAAAGTGACTATGCCTAGATAATAAACAGCGAGTAGCAGCAGTGTAAAAACAAAAGGTGGGGGTCAATGTAAATAGTCTTGGTGGCCATTTGATGGATTGTTCAGCAGTCTTATGGCTTGGGGGTAGGAGCTTTTTGGTCATAGACTTGGCACTCCAGTACTGCTTGCCATGCAGTAGATTATGTTATAACAGAACATGGCCAAGATGTTCAAATGTTCATAAATGACCAACATGTTCAAATAATAATAATCACAGTAGTTGTCGAGGGTGCAACAGGTCAGCACCTCTACCACTCCTGCTGTCTCTAGAGATTTGAAAACAGCAGGTCTGGGACAGGTAGCAGGTTCGGTGAACAGGTCAGGGTTCCATAGCCGCAGGCAGAACAGTTGAAACTGGAGCAGCAGCACAGCCAGGTGGACTGGGGACAGCAAGGAGTCATCATGCCAGGTAGTCCTGAGGCATGGTCCTAAGGTTCAGGTCCTCTGAGACAAAGAAAGAAAAAGAATTAGAGAGGGGAACCGGCCAGGTAGAGACAGCAAGGGCGGTCGTTGCTCCAGTGCCTTTCCGTTCACCTTCACACTCCTGGGCCAGACTACACTCAATCATAGGACCTACTGAAGAGATGAGTCTTCAATAAAGACTTAAAGGTTGAGACCGAGTCTGCGTCTCTCACATGGGTAGGCAGACCATTCCATAAAAATTGAGCTCTATATACGGGAAAGCATTGCCTCCAGCTGTTTGCTTAGAAATTCTAGGGACAATTAGGAGGCCTGCGTCTTGTGACCATAGCGTACGTGTAGGTATGTAAGGCAGGACCAAATCGGAAAGATAGGTAGGAGCAAGCCCATGTAATGCTTTGTAGGTTAGCAGTAAAACCTTGAAATCAGCCCTTGCCTTAACAGGAAGGCAGTGTAGTGAGGCTAGCACTGGAGTAATATGATCACATTTTTTGGTTCTAGTCAGGATTCTAGCAGCCGGTTTTAGCACTAACTGAAGTTTATTTAGTGCTTTATCTGGGTAGCTGGAAAGTAGAACATTGCAGTAGTCTAACCTAGAAGTAACAAAAGCATGGATTCATTTTTCTGCATCATTTTTGGACAGAAAATGTCAGATTTTTGCAATGTTACGTAGATGGAAAAAAGCTGTCCTTGAAACAGTCTTCATTTGTTCGTCAAAAGAGAGATCAGGGTCCAGAGTAACACAGAGGTCCTTCACAGTTTTATTTGAGACGACTGTACAAATCAAATCAAATCAAATGTATTTATATAGCCCTTCGTACATCAGCTGATATCTCAAAGTGCTGTACAGAAACCCAGCCTAAAACCCCAAACAGCAAGCAATGCAGGTGTAGAAGCACGGTGGCTAGGAAAAACTCCCTAGAAAGGCCAAAACCTAGGAAGAAACCTAGAGAGGAACCAGGCTATGTGGGGTGGCCAGTCCTCTTCTGGCTGTGCCGGGTGGAGATTATAACAGAACATGGCCAAGATGTTCAAATGTTCATAAATGACCAGCATGGTCGAAATAATAATAAAGCAGAACAGTTGAAACTGGAGCAGAAGCACGGTCAGGTGGACTGGGGACAGCAAGGAGTCATCATGTCAGGTAGTCCTGGGGCATGGTCCTAGGGCTCATGTCCTCCGAGAGAGAGAAAGAAAGAGAGAATTAGAGAGAGTATATGTGGGGTGGCCAGTCCTCTTCTGGCTGTGCCGGGTGGAGATTAAAACAGAACATGGCCAAGATGTTCAAATGTTCATAAATGACCAGCATGGTCGAATAATAATAAGGCAGAACAGTTGAAACTGGAGCAGAAGCACGGTCATGTGGACTGGGGACAGCAAGGAGTCATCATGTCAGGTAGTCCTGGGGCATGGTCCTAGGGCTCAGGTCCTCCGAGAGAGAGAAAGAAAGAGAGAAGGAGAGAATCAGAGAACGCACACTTCGATTCACACAGGACACCGAATAGGACAGGAGAAGTACTCCAGATATAACAAACTGACCCTAGCCCCCCGACACATAAACTACTGCAGCATAAATACTGGAGGCTGAGACAACCATCAAGATAAATTGTCAGATTCACCAGAAGATCTCCTTGTTTCTTGGGACCTAGAACAAGCATCTCTGTTTTGTCCGAGTTTAAAAGTAGAACGTTTGTAACCATCCACTTCCTCATGTCTGGAACACAGGCTTCTAGCGAGGGCAATTTTGGGGCTTCACCATGTTTCATTGAAATGTACAGCTGTATGTCATCCACATAGCAGTGAAAGTTAACATTATGTTTTCGAATGACATCCCCAAGAGGTAAAATATATAGTGAAAAACAATAGTGGTCCTAAAACGGAACCTTGAGGAACACCGAAACTTACAGCTGATTTGTCAGAGGACAAAACATCCACAGAGACAAACTGATATCTTTCCAACAGATATGATCTAAACCAGGCCAGAACTTCTCAGTGTAGAACAATTTGGGTTTCCAATCTCTCCAAAAGACTGTGGCGATCGATGGTATCAAAAGCAGCACTAAGGTCTAGGAGCACGAGGACAGATGCAGAGCCTCGGTATGACGCTATTAACCTCTCTGGTACCTGGACGCTAGCGTCCCACCTTGACAACAACCAGTGAAATTGCAGGGTTCCAAATTCAAAACAACAGAAATCCCGTAATTAAAATTCCTCAATCATAGAAGTATTTTACACAATTTTAAAGAGAAACTTGTTGTTAATCCCACCACAGTGTCCGATTTCAAAAAGGCTTTACGACAAAAGCACACCAAACGATTATGTTAGGTGTGCACCTCGTCACAGTCATTTTTCCAGCCAAAGAGAGGGGTCACAAAAAGCAGAAATAGAGATAAAATTAATCACTAACCTTTGATGATATTCATCAGATGATACACATAGGACTTAATGTTACACAATACATGTATGTTTTGTTCAATAAAGTTCATATTTATATCCAAAAATCTCAGTTCACATTGGCGCGTTATGGTCAGATATGCATTGTATCAAACAAACATCCGGTGAAAGCCACAACAAATGACAGAAATACTCATCATAAACATTGATAAACTATACAAGTGTTATTTATGGAAATGTAGATAAACTTCTCCTTAATGCAACCGCTGTGTCAGATTTAAAAAACGCTTTAAGTCAAAAGCACACGTTGCGATTATGTTAGGTCTGCACCTAGCCACAGAAATGCATACAGCCATTTTTCAGCCAAGGAGAGTGTCACAAAAGTCAGAAATAGCATTAAAATTCATCACTTACCTTTGATGATCTGCATCTGGTGGCACGCGCCCAGGTCTCCATGTTAGACAATAAATGTTTGTTTTGTTCGATAATGTCCCTCTTCATGAGCAAAAACCTCCTTTTTTTACGTGTTTTGTCCAGTAATCCGAATGCAGAAGGCGCGTGAACTAATTCCAGGACAAAACGTTTTTAAGTACAATAAAAGTTAGTAGAAACAATGTATAAAATAAATCCTCCGGTTGTTTGTGTCATGAAAAATCTATCATTTTTCAACCGTACAATCCACAACATTTATTCAATGGGACAAAACTAGGTCCATAGTATGACTGTTGCAGTGAGTAGGTCTGGAGACATGTTGGACAAAACCCACTGAGTCAATGATGTCTCCGAAAGCCTTTTGGAGTGGGTCCGTGGACTTTTCCATGTGAATATTAAAGTCACCAAAAATTAGAATATTATCTGCTATGACTACAAGGTCCGATAGGAAAACACAGTGAGGGAACACAGGGAACACAGTGAGGAACGCTGTATATGGCCCAGAAGGCCTGTAAACAGTAGCTATCAAAAGTGATTGAGTAGGCTGCATAGATTTCATGACTAGAAGCTCAAAAGACGAAAACGTTGTTTTTCTTTTTGTAAATTGAAATTTTCTATTGTAAATGTTAGCAACACTTCCACCTTTGCGGGATGCGCGGGAGATATGGTCACGAGTGTAACCAGGAGGTGAGGCCTCATTTAACACAGTAAATTCATCAGGCTTAAGCCATGTTTCAGTCAGGCCAATCACATCAAGAATATGATCAGTGATTAGTTAATTGACTATAACTGCCTTGGAAGTGAGGGATCTAACATTATGTAGCTATATTTTGAGATGTGAGGTATCACAATCTATTTCAATAATGTCAGGATTGGAGTAGGTCTTTATTCTAGTGAGATCGCTAAGGCGAACACCGCCATGTTTAGTTTTGCCCAACCCAGGTCGAGGCACAGATATGGTCTCAATGGGGATAGCTGAGCTGACTACACTGATTGTGCTAGTGGCAATGTGTTGGTAGAACTACGGTAGCATTTTCCTCATATTCAATGGGTGTTGAGCGTTCGTAAATGTATTAGTTATTCTGCACTCTGGAACACTCAGACGTTTTTGTACCTCTGTGTATTTACATAAGGAATCTTTCCTGGAGTCTTGATTGTTGTAGAGACAATAGAATAGAATAGAATAGAATGTTTTGGTGATTAGGTGACTATTCAGTTATCTGAGGTTCTGAGAGACAACCCTCCTTGCCTTCAAGCTGAGAGTTGGGGTCAATTCCATTTCAGTTCAAACTGAAGTTCAAATGCAAAATTTTGCTCATAGAGAAGTATTGAGAAAAAAGTACATTAGAATTTCCACTTACTTCCTGAATTGAGTGAATTTAAATTGATTTGACCCCAACACACACAAACCCGATCCCCTACTCACCTTTTATATGTGATCAGGCACTGCCTGAGTCCCAGCTTCCTGAAGATGTCCACAGCTATCTCCATGGGGGTATGGTCTGTCACAGTGAAGAGACTAAGGTCCAGGATACCTATTCAAATATAACATAATATCATATAAACATAATATCATATAAACATAACATTATATAACATACTATCCGTGTGTGTGTGGGACCTTACCCCTCAGTTTGACAGCAGGGGGTCCGGAGGTGGGCTGGGGGGGAGCACGTGTTCCATGAAGAACACTAAACAAGGCACTGACCATCTCCTCCTGTCGCATGCGAGTGTTGTCTAAAAGTGGAAGGAGAGGGATGGGGGACGAAGGGGGGAAACGAGGGGAAGGAGGATGTAGAGAAAGTGGGGAGGATTTCATCATAGATGCATACAACTAAAGTACATACACACAGCGATATGCAAACACATACTGATTTGTAATTTGTAATGGGCCTCATGGACACATAGCTGAAGATTACATATTAACTGACACACGTTAACAAATACAGATCAGCCACACAGTCCAACATTGCTCACAACAATGCCTCACACCTCATTATCAAATATGTGCATTGGCAAACACACACATCACCTGTGGCACATCACCTGTGGCAAACACACAAAGCAAACATAGACACAGAGAGTGAAGGAGAGAGAGACAGAAATACAGAGACCGACAACGAGAGACAGGCAGGCAGACAATGGGTGAGTAGCAGAGAGAATGGTTACTGTGAGAAAGAAAAATAATGAGATAGTTAGGAATCCTGTGTCTGCTTCCATCCCATCCACCTTCCATACACTCATACCCTCCTGAGCACTACCAAGGGAGGATCTGACCGCCTAGGGCGCATCACGTGTTAGTGCATCAACAAATGTTAATGCATTGAATTGGATCGCATCAAACCGAATTTGTTCCTCTAATCAAACCGAATCGACCCGAATCATTTCAAACAAAAACATATTCTTCCTGTGTTTTTTCAGAGTCCATGTAGCAAGACACATATTGGATCGTCTTGAAAGGAATGACGCACATCCCTAATAACTCCAACCATACACCTATCCCTAACCTCAACACTGTTGACCCTCCCATCATGGCCATGTAGTGATCTCCCAAACATGCAGCAGCCCCCGCCATGTCATTCAACCCTGGGTGATAGAGTCTGCACCTGAAGAGCAACAGCCCTTGAAGATGACCCTGTCATGGTGGTTTAACGCCATCTGTTCCATGGCAAAACAGAAATACCTTGTTTACATAAGTAAATACCCTTTGCTATGAGACGCGAAATTGAGTTCCGGTGGATCCTGTTTCCATTGATCATCATTGAGATATTTCTCCAACTTCATTGGAGTCCACCTGTGGTAAGTTCAACTGATTGGACATTATTTGGAAAGGCACACACCTGTCTATATAAGGTCCTACTGTTGACAGTGCATGTCAGAGCTTGTGGCTAGTGTCGAGGCACAGATCTGGGGAAGGGTTTCAAAACATTTCTGCAGCATCGAAGGTCCCCAGGTATACAGTGGCCTCCATCATTCTTAAATGGAAGAAGTTTGGAACCACAAAGACTCTGCCTAGAGTTGGCCACCCGGCAAAATTTAGCAATCGGGGGAGAAGGGCCTTGGTCAAGGAGGTGACCAAGATTCCGATTAGTCACTCTGACAGAGCTCTAGAGTTCCTCTATGGAGATGGGAGAACCTTCCAGAAGGACCACCATCTCTGCAGCACTCCACCAATCAGGCCTTTATGGTAAAGTGGCCAGACGGAAGCCACTCCTCAGTAAAAGGCACATGACAACCGGGTTGGAGTTTGCTAAAAAGGCACCTGAAGACTCTCAGACCAACAAGATTCTTTGGTCTGATGAAACCAAGATTGAATTCTTTGGCCTGAATGCAGTGCGTCACATCTGGATTAAAGCTGGCACCATCCCTACGGTGAGGCATGGTGGTGGCAGCATCATGCTGTGGGGATGTTTTTCGGGAGCAGAGACTGGGAGACTTGTCAGGATTGAGAGAAAGATGAACGGAGCAAAGTATAGAGATATCCTTGAAGGAAATCTGCTCCCGAGCGCTCAGGACCTCAGACTGGGATGAAGGTTCACCTTCCAACAGCACAACAACCCTCGACACACAGCCAAGATAGCGTTTGAGTGGCTTCAGGACAAGTCTCTGAATGTACTTTAGTGGCCCAGCCAGAGCCCTAACATACCTGGAGGGACCTGAAAATAGCTGTGCAGCAAAGCTCCCCATCCAACCTGACAGAGCGTGAGAGGATCTTCAGAGAAGAATGGGAGAAACTCCCCAAATACAGGTGTGCCAAGCTTGTAGCATCATACCCAAGAAGACTCGATGCTTTAATCGCTGCCATAGGTGCTTCAACGAAGTAAAGGGTCTGAATAGTTATGTAAATTTGATATTTATGTTGTTGTTTTTATAAATTAGCAACAACTGTTTTTGCTTGGTTATTATGGGGTATTGTGTGAGATTGGTGAGGGACATTTTAGAATAAAGCTGTAAGGTAACAAAATGTCTGTATACTTTCCGAAGGCACTGTATGTACACATATGTGCACCACGTCATTGATCTCATTTTGCTGTGTGTGCATCTTGCTAACTGTCCACTACTCACGTCTTCGGCACCATGCGATTTTAGGCCTGATGAAGACCGCCCCCCAGAGGCCACCAAATATATCCAGCAGGACAAAGGGGACTAGTTCCACCATGTGCCAGGGAGTTTGGAACTCTAAATAGAATAGCACCAACTGCCTGTTACTGTTAAAACAAAACAGAAACAAGACAAAACCATGACAAAACAACAACAACAACAACAATAATAATAATAATAGTCATTAACAATAATAATAATTGGGATTTTACTGAAAGGATTGATGGAGCCGAGTGTGAAGGCTGCCACCAACACAGCGAAGAACAACCTCCACTGTAATGGTCCAGGTTACAAAGTGCCTCAGTGACTCATGTTTGCATCTCAATATAAAAAATCTGTTTGCTTGTTCCTCACAAAGAGGGCAACTGATGCTACTGAGCCAGATGTCTGTGTCAGGGGAGAAGCTCCAGGTGGTATCTGATTTCAAGTACCTTGGCATCATACTTGATTCAAACCTCTCTTTTAACCTCTTATGGCTGCATAATTGTTCTCAATTTCCGCCTGAAGACATACCCTAATCTAACTGCCTGTAGCTCAGCCCCAGAGGCAAGGATATGCATATTATTGGTATCATTTGAATGGAAACATTCTGAAGTTTGTGGAAATGCTAATTGAATGCGGGAGAATATAACACAGTAGATCTGGTGGAAGAAAAGAAAAAGAAAGCGCATACGTTTTCTGTTTTTTATTGTTGTAGCATCATCTTTCACATGTACTAGAATAGCCACACAGTCAGATAGGATGGAGATAATTTTGATGGATAACACAAGAGGGCAACTATAGGTGTGCAAGGTTTCAGACTGATAACTTCAGGAATGGGTGAGCTACATGACATTTAGCATGAAGTCACCCAAGGTGTCCCACACAAATTGCCCAAATGTACCCAAGTGGCGAATTGGTGAAATGACCTATGACTATATACAACAGTGTAAATAACTATATACAACATATCAAAAAGCAATTCAAACACAAAAAAATAAATAATAATAAATGTTTAAAAAAACATTAGAAAATAAATATTTAAAAAACAGTACACCCTTTGGAAGTCCTCTACACACTATTTTGCTGCCTGTGCCATGTCCCATAGCAGTCTCTTTCTGATATAAAGCAGAGGCAAACTGAACAAGTGGTGTAGTTCATGCAACATAGAACACAACGACGCCTCCATGCTGTGCTCTTTTGGCCCTGAGCCACAGTCATGCCTGCAGTAATGAACTGTGGCATATGAACACCACTGGAGGCAGGAGTAGAGGGGGCAGAGGTGGAGTGGACAGCTTGGCACCGGGGGCTCCCAGTCGGAGTCGCTATCACTGTGAAAGAAAACATTTAAAAAATATTTGTACTGTATGAGCCTTTTATCATCACATAAAATAAACAGATATGTATTGTGTAGAGCAGAGGGAACAGTCACTAAGGTGAAGTGCTGTTCCATTCAACTCCGGCCATTGTTGTGGGCCTGCCCTCCCCTGAACAGCACCCAATGGCTATTTCATATGGAAATGGAGAGGAGTAGCAGGTGCAGTGGACATGTGTGTGTTTGCTGTTCTACTCCATTCCATTTGAATAAATATTGGAAAATATATATATCTGACATGGAAAATATATATATCAATGTGATTTTCTGGATTTTTTTTGTCTTTTTGTCTCTCGTTTTGTCTGACATAGTTGAAGTGTACCTATGATGAAAATTATTCTCCTCTGGGAGAATTTGCACAGTTGGTGGCTGACTAATTACTTTTTTGCCCCACTCTATCAATATTCCCAGTCATTTGAAATCCATAGATGAATGCCTTATGCTTTTATTTAAATTGGCTGACAATGGACTCACACACTGAACAAAAATATAAATGCAACATAAAATTATTTCAAAGATTTTACTGAGTTACAGTTCGTATATGAAAATCAGTCAATTGAAATAAATAAATTAATCCCTAATCTATGGATTTCACATGACTGGGAATACAGATATGCATCTGTTGGTCACATAAACCTTAGAAAAAAGGTAGGGGTGTGGATCAGAAAACCAGTCAGTATCTGGTGTTACCAACATTTGCCTCTTGAAGCGTGACACATCTCCTTCGCATCTTAGTATATAGTTGTACAGGCTGTTGATAGACCCATGTTGTCCCACTCCTCTACAAAATTACAAATTGCAATGCGAAGTTGCTGGATATTGGCAGGAACTGGAACACGCTGTTATAAACATTGATCCAGAGCATCCCAAACATGCTCAATGGGTGACATGTCTGCTGACTATGCAGGCCATGGAAGAACCGGGACATTTTCAGCTTCCAATAATTGTGTACAGAAACTTGCAACAAGGGGCCGTGCATTATCATGCTGAAACATGAGGTGATGGCGGCGGATGAATGGCATGACAATGGGCCTCAGGATCTCGTCACGTTATCTCTGTGCAATCAAATTGCCATCAATAAAATGTGTTCGTTGTCCGTAGCTTATGCCTGCCCATACCATAACCCCACCACCACCATGGGGCACTCTGTTCACAAAGTTGAAGTCAGCAAACCGCTCGCCCACATGATGCCATACCCGTGGTCTGCAGTTATGAGGCCTATTGGACATACTGCCGAATCTTCAAAAATGACATTGGAGGCGGCTTATGGCAACAGATCTGGTGGACATTCCTGCAGTCAGCATGCCAATTGCTCTCTTCCTCAACTTGATACTTCTGTGGCATTGTGTTGTGTGACAAAACTGTACATATTAGAGTGGCCTTCCTATATATATATTTATCAGTGGGGCAAAAAAGTATTTAGTCAGTCACCAATTGTGCAAGTTCTCCTACTTAAAAAGATGAGAGAGGCCTGTAATTTTCATCATAGGTACACTTCAACTATGACAGACAAAATGAGAAAGGCATCTAAAGGAATCAGACCATGAGAAACAAGATTATCTGGTCTGATGAAACCAAGATTGAACACTTTGGCCTGAATACTAACCTTCACATTTGGAGGAAACCTGGCACCATCCCTATGGTAAAAGCATGGTAGTGGGGATGTTTTTCAGCGGCAGGGACTGGGACACTAGTCAGGATCGAGGGAAAGATGAATGGAACAGAGTACAGAGAGATCCTTGATGAAAACCTGCTCCAAAAAACCTTTCTTCGCATTATTAGCACAGCAATGTGCACATGGCAGTATGCTATAAGCACAAATGTTCCATTAGCGGGAAAACACCATTATCAAAAGTGACCCAAATGCGATTACAGTATGCATGTAATGCTTTTATTATAAATGTTTATTTTTATGGTGAAAATTATCTTCCCCGAACTTGAAACTCACGCGCTGTTTATGGATGCCAGTTAGGCTTACAACCCTTGTAAAGCGGATTAATGTGCTTAATTTGAAGACATTATTTGGCCACTTTAGTTATGATACAAACTTCATCCAAGTATATAAGCCTATGGTCTAGTCTACATGAGTTTTGACTGATTTGAAAAAGACTATTCTTGATTTCATCTTGTCTTTACATATACTAAATAATATATTTGTGAAATTTGTTTTGATTTAGAATGAACCGTTATCATGCCCCTGTCTCCAAACAGGGGGAGTGGAAAAAATACATGTCATCAAATAGCAAATGGAGGATGCTTTTCCCATGGTTTATTTTCATGCCAGCCAGGTAGGCTATACTGCTGTTGTAAAGATAAGCAATGTGCATAATATTAGGAAAGCTGAGCCTAGCCTATAGAAAGCTGAAGGGATCCTCCTCTTTTTAAAAATAGAGGCCATCACTCTGTTTTCTCTCGCAATTGCACAGCCTATTGAAATGCTGCGCAACATGAGCTCTCATGAAGTGTTGGATTAGATTTTTGTTTACATTTGCATTGATGTCAGAGTGATTAGAGGGACAATATAGAGTGTTGAGTACCAGGCAGTTAGCAAGTTTGGTAGGCTACTAATGACAAACAGCAGCATCAGAGCTTAGATAAGCCTAATTATCGTGACTTATCAGTCTTGTGGAATTTGACTGCATTCATGACTCGTGACCCCCGGTGTGGCTGTAATACGGTCACCGCAACAGCCCTATTTGTACATATGGACCATTTCTAGGATCTTTTATTTCATCTCATGAAACATGGGACCAACACTTTAAATGTTGTGTTTATAAACTCATTCTGATTGGCTGGGCATGGCGTGGAAATATTCAGTCAATAATATTTCCCAAATACCAGAGCTTGTGAGTTAAAATAGACTTTATTACAAAGTAACAAAAGCCGAGCTGGTTCATGAAGCAACTGATACCTTTCCAGTCTCAGCACTCTCCATTTATACAGTTTTACCCTTACATAACATACATACTCACTCCACTTTATTTTTAAATGATTAATATCCTTTAGCCTTGGCCACCCTTATCTTTTTGCCTTGCACTCATTTTAGCTTAGTTTCTATTTTCTTATTGACACAGACATTAGGGCATAGATTCTATTGGTGGCGTGACCATAGCAATGACACAAAAATAAGCAGAAATGGACACTCCTAATGCAGGTGCATGCCTAATGGTCTTCACAAGTCCAAGCCTATAAATGATTAACCAATGTTCGTGTCCAAAGGCCTTCACAAGATCAAGCATGACCCAAAATGACTAGGCCTGTGTTGATCCAGTTTTGCACAATCACATGTATTTTGCTAACATTCTCTTTACACATGTCTAATGGTCAACTATGCATTGATTCTGCATACTACTCTAAGAAAACTGTATAGGTGTCACAGGTTACTCTGAGTGGTGGGTAGGAGTCAGGCGCAGAGAGCAGAGGGTTCGGTGATTTGTAGTATTTATTCTCCGGCACAAAACGGTCACGCCAAATACAGGAAGCATAACACTGACCAGCCCAAAACACAGGACAAATGGTCAGGAGAAAACGAGAACACAACCGACAGAGAACAAAATTAGGCCCGGACAAACCTAAGCGGGCCTAACAGGCTTAAATAGACCAAAAATCAAGAAACACAAAAAGGAACAGGTGCATCTAATAAGACTAAACTAACAGAAAAGGAAAAAGGGATCGGTGGAGGCTAGTAGACCGGCGACGACGACCGCCAAGCACCGCCCGAACAGGCAGGGGAGCCACCTTCGGAAAATTCCCAAACACTCCTGCCCAGTTATTTGAAATCCATAGATTAGGATCTAATGAATTTATTGAATTTGACTGATTTCCATCTATGAGCTGTAATTCAATAAAATCTTTAAAATTGTTGCATGTTGCGTTTATATTTTGTAATCAGCATATTTGACCCAGATCTGGAGGGAGGACCATTGTAAAGCTCTGTGATGGTGTGGTGGTGGAGAGTAAAACATACACACACTGGTGTGGTTGTGGTGGGTTAAAAGAGGGGCAATGAGGGGCAAAAGGATATGTTGAATAATGAATGTGTGACGAGGCTAACTAGAGCTGACACCAGCACATCTGTCTGTACAAATCCTTCCACCTTAAAACCTCTCTCTCCCTCTCTCTCTCTCTCTCTCTCTCAATATCCATGTATTTGAACATTCTTGTTCTTTAACCTGACATCAAGTTCTCATTTACACAATAACAACACACAGATTTACAACACAAACAGAAACATAGATTTTTGGCACAGAGAGTGTAAAAAGCCAGTCTAGTCTGAACACAGCTTCATATCCCCTCTCCTCTCTCCCATCCTTTTTTCCCTTTCTCTCCTTCCAGCCCTTTTCCCCCCTCCTCTCTTCCGTTCTTTGATATGATTCTATCTGACCACCCTCTCCCCGGTCGCTCGATGAGAGACAAAGGTCACGTTATCTGCTTCCCTTACTTTACATTAGTCTGTAGAGAAGAGAGAGCTACAGAGTGTCTGAAATGGAACCCTATCCCATATACAGTCTAACATTGACCACAGCCACATCCCATACACTACAGTACTTTTGACTGTTTAAAAAAAAGTTGTGTGTAATCTAATGTCAAGTGATTTGCACACACATACATGAATTCTTAGCTATATTAGCTTGGGGCGTGCATGGCAAAGTCAATTAATCATGATCCACTTTATTACATGTTCATTATGTATGAGGATGCTCTAACAACACACACAAACACTCCGCCTGATTCCTGATGTGGTAAAGTTAACCCTGCATTGACCTATCCAGCTGTCTCTGCCTGTGGCGATGCTCGTGGGCTACGACCTCTCCATAACAGCCCAAAGTCATTCATTTTAAACACACACACACGCACATACATACAGGCAAGCACGCACGCACGCACACGTACACACGGTCAGCACACCAGAACTGGGTTCAAATACTATTTGAAATCTTTAAAATAATTAGAGCATCAGCTTTTGTCTGCCTGGTGTGCCAGATGGGCGGCAGGTAGCCTATTGGTTAGAGTGTTGGACTAGTAACCAAAAGGTTGCAAGGTTGCAAGATCAAATCTGTTCTGCCCCTGAACAAGGCAGTTAACCCACAGTTCCTCGGCCATATTTCAACATCACCCTTTAAACTAAGTGATCAACATGTCACGTTCCTTGAATAGAGGAGACCAAGGCGCAGCGTGATATGAATACATGTTACTTTAATAAAGACGGACACTAAACAAACTGTACAAAATAACAAAACGAATGTGCCGCTATAATATAAATGTGTAGACACAGGCAACTAGACATAACCCACGAAATACCCAAAGAAGATGGCTGCCTAAATATGGTTCCCAATCAGAGACAATGATAAACAGCTGCCTCTAATTGAGAACCAATCTAGGCAACCATAGACATACATAAACACCTAGATGGTAAACAACCCCATAAACCTACAAAACCCCTAGACAGTTCAAAACAAATCAATTCATTAAAAATCCTAAAATGTGATTTTCTGGATTTTTTTCAAATTTTGTCTGTCATAGTTGAAGTGTACCTATGATGAAAATTACAGGCCTCTCTCATCTTTTTAAGTGGGAGAACTTGCACAATTGGTGGCTGACTAAATACTTTTTTGCCCCAATGTACATCACCCATGTCACACCCTGACCTAACCAAAACAATAAAGAAAAAAAAGAATACTAAGGTCAGGGCGTGACAAGAATAAATTACATTCATTAATGTCTTTTATGTTATCTCAAACCACTTAGTTCAATAATGAATGTTCAGTCACTAATAACCTAAATTATACTGTATTTGTCCCTTTACTTGAACAGCAACCTGGAATGTTGGAGAATTGTCACTGGTTGGCAGGGCAAAACTGCTCTATATTCAAGCGTCTAGGTTTCCCTCAAGTTGGCGAGGACTTTAGCACAACTGCTCAGCAGACAGGCCTGTCACCTCCAAGACGTATGATACATGCTAATGGTTTAGTTATTTGAGACAGAATCAAAAGTAGGGAGGTTTGGGGAGGATGAGTCCAGCAATCCAAAAGTTCTATGTTAGAGTTGTGTTGGGGACAACTGTAGCATTTTAGCTAACCTTTCCCCTAACCCTTATTCTAAACTTAACCCAATTCACCTAACATGCTAAGTAAATTCACCTAACCTTTGTCATTTTAGTGTTCCTAACCTTTATCATTAGTTCCCTAACCGCCAACGTAAATGATCCGCATAATTCTCCTTTGTTGTTATGGCACAACAAGCAACCTGGTCTCAGAGAAAGACGTGCAATACTATATGTCCTACAAGATGCTTGATAAATTACATCATCCAATTTGTATGCTAGTGCACAACTGGGTAAGACATATGATACTATCGTCCTTAATTTGTATATTATTATACGATCGATATTCCATTCATAAAGTAATCTAACGTAAAGTAACATGGCATAGCATACTAACCGGTGCATAGCATACTAGCCATTGCCCCCCCACATTGATTGATTCTGTACCAGCACCCCCAGTATATAGCCTAATTACTGTTATTTTACTGCTGCTCTTTAATTATTTGTTATTTTCGTTTCTATTTTTGACTTAAAGCTTATTTTATTACAACTGCATTGTTGGTTTAAGGGCTTGTAAGCAAGCATTTCACTGTTGTATTCGGCGCATGTGACAAATACAATTTGATTTGACTTGAATTATACAGATTTGCATACAACAAAATATGAATTGCCCTGAGAACACGTTGGACTGGCAAAGTCTCTCATTCACGCACATGCAGCTCATCTGTCTCACACCCTCTTCAGGTGCATAGCACAGGAGCAGCCTGTCAATCTCGATGGCTTGCTGACTACACAAATTTGGGTAGATGAAGCTGACCAGCCTAAACTGCAGTTAAACGTTCATAAACATCTTCACACTCACACACAAAAACAGTCAACTGAAACAATACATTTTCACACACACAGACAGGACAGAGAGACAGTGTAGCTAGTGTTTTTCCCTATAGAAAGAATATCTTCTCTCCATCTGACTTGCCACTGTGTGCTGTGTGTCAGGGGAACAAATGCCCTTCTGAAGCCAATCAACATAGTGGCCAAGGTTTGGTGGCTGGAATCGTTGGACTATAATTGTTTTCATCCAATCAATTCAACTGAGAAAACCTTCAGGCGGATAGATGGATGAATGGGCAAGAGGGTGGGTGAAGAGAGGTAGAGACAGAAAGCAGAGAAAGGATGGATTAGTGCATGTACCTAAATACTTTAATGGTAGTGTTATATAATTCATGTATACTCATCAGTTACATTGTTTCCCACATATTTTGTGTCATCAAAATACATGCCATTCTAATAGTAATGCTTTGTTAATGCTATCTGTGTGTACATTAAATGTAAAGTGGCATCTAACTCAGCTTTTACACTGGATCAGAAGTAATATTTTCTGAACCACTCAGCTATGAAGTATAGCTTTAGCTACATTCCACACTACTCAGTGATGGTTATAGTGGGGTAATTCATTAATTCATTCATTCATTCTCAAACCTCTCCTCAGGGACCCCCAGACATTTCACAATTTTGTTGTAACCCTGAACTAGTTCCCCTGATTAATATATTCAATGGCTTGATGATTAGTTGACAAGTTTAATCAGATGTGTTAGCTGTGGAATAGTTCGAATACATCTCCCAGAGTAGAGGTTTGAGAAACCCTTGCTTTAGCCCATACATTTGTGATGAGAGAAGTTGGCTGCTTTTCCTTCACTCTGTGGTCCAAGTCAATCCAAACCATCTCAATTGGGTTGAGGTCGGATGATTGTGGAGGCCAGGTCTTCTGATGCAGCATGCCATCACTCTCAAATAGCCCTTACACAGACTGGAGGTGTGTTTTGGTCATTGCCCTGTTGAAAAACAAATGATAGTCCCAAAAAGTGCAAACCAGATGGAATGGCGTATCGCTGCAGAATGCTATGGCCTTGAATTCTAAATAAATCACAGACAGTTTTACCAGCAAAGCAACCCCACACCATCACACATCCTCCTCCATGCTTCATGGTGGGAACCACACACGAGGAGATCATCCGTTCACCTATTCCACGTCATACAAAGAAACGGACTCATCAGACTAAAAGGACAGATTTCCACCGGTCTAATGTCCATTGCTCAACCCAAGCAAATCTCTTCTTATTATTGGTGTCCTTTATTAGTGTTGTCTTTGCAGTAATTTGACCATGAAGGCCTGATTCATGCAGTCTCCTCTGAACAGTTGATGTTGAGATGTGTCTGTTACTTGAACTCTGTGAAGCATTTATTTGGGCTGCAATTTCTGAGGCTGGTAACTCCAATGAATATATCCTCTGCAGCAGAGGTAACTTCCTTTCCTGTGGTGGTCCTCATGAGAGCCAGTTTCATCATAGGGATTGATGGTTTTTTGCAACTGCACTTGAAGAAACTTTCAAAGTTCTTGACATTTTCCAGATTGACTTTCCTTCATGTCTTAATAGTGGTCTGTCATTTCTCTTTGCTTATTTGAGCTGTTCTTGCCATAATATGGACTTGGTATTTTACCAAATAGGGCCATCTTCTGTATACCACCGCTACCTTGTCACAACACAACTGATTGGCTCAAACACATTAAGAAGGAAATAAATTCCACAAATTAACTTAACAAGGCATACCTGTTAATTGAAATGCATTACAGGTGGCTACCTCATGAATCTGGTTGAGAGAATGCCACCGGTGTGCAAAGCTGTCATCAAGGCAAATGTTGGCTACTTTGAAGAATCTGAAATATATTTTGATTTGTTTAACACTTTTCTGGTTACTACATGATTCCATATGTGTTATTTCATAGTTTTGAAAGTCTTCACTATTTTTTCTAGAATATAGAAAATAGTACAAATAAAGAAAAACCCTAGAATGAGTCTGTGTATCCAAACTTTTGACTGGTACTGTACATGCAAGCACACACACACAAAATAGACATTATGCTGTCTTGCAAAGTGATGTGTAATTCCTACAGGACTCCAATCACAGTGAGGATATCCAATAACTGGAACTTTTAATCACCTGCAATCTGCATTGAGAATGACTGCTGAGGTAGGCCAGATTGATTGTTGACACTACCTAAATCTTGAACGTGAACAGCCATCTAAGTAAAGGGTGCAATAAATCCAATTACTAACAGATTGGATTACTTACTAGAAAATGTATGTTATTTATGTTTGTGTACCATAGAATTATTCAACCAATCAATGTACATGCAAGAACACTGGTATTGTAACAAACAATTCTGAAAATCAACATCCAATAGAGCATGCTGGGAAATATGATAATGGTAGGCGTGGTTTTGAGGGAACATTAATTTGTAATTTTACACAACAAGCTTGTTCAAACCCAGCTCACTTCGAGCAGAGTTTGTTGAGTAAACAAACTTTAACACATTAGCTCAAACTCTTATCCTTTTGAAGTCCACTCAACTCACATAAAAGCGGTGATTAAGCTATTGGTTAAGTTGGATTTTTTTTTACAGTGTTACCTTCCAAAGGAAAACATGAATTTGAATAACTTCAAGGTCATACATCATCCAGGATGTCACCACAAAAATGCTGAAGTCCTGTCCAGGAGGCCCTGCTGTCAGACTTGCCTCCTGCACTATACAGGACCCTACTTAGAACAATGACCGTTTCAGGCACCAGGAAGTGTGACCTCGGCCCCAGCATAGCTGATTATGCTGTGGAAGCTACTTCTATGGAGGTCTGCTCAGTGGGGGTAGGAGAAGACCCCAGGCTACAGCCTGCATTCCCTGGAGCTGCCTTCAACGTGGATTTGGGTCATCGGGACAGTGAAAATACACGTCAGATGTGGAGAAGATTCGCCTCACCGACGCAAGTGACACTGTTCTGTTCCATGGATGGCCTACTGAGGAATTACGTCAAGCTCAGATGACTGACTCTGACATGGGCCCCATCAAGAGATGGCTAGAGGAAGGACAGGAACGCCCATCGTGGGGGAGTGTAGCGCCTTTCGGGCCATCGACTAAGGCCTATTGGAGCTAGTGGAAGAGACTGTATTCGGCATTCTCTTACGTCTACTGTACAAAAGGCACAGTGTTTTACCCAGAGATACCCCTACCTTGTGTGTTCTGGATGGACATCATGAAGCAGATGCATAATGGCCCAGTAGGTGGTAACTTTGGCATGGAATGCACACTTGCCCGGCTGCAGACACGATACTACTGGCACCGAAAGCACAGCTCAACGGGGTTCACTCCGCACATGATGCTCCTTGGAAGAGAAGTAACAGGACCCATCGACCTGGTGGCTGACTTTTCACCTGATCATGAGCACGCCAAGACCCCTACACAGTATGTTGCACAGCTATGAGACAGATTGGAAGTTGCTCTCCAGATTGCAAGGGATGCGCTGGGTCAGTCTGTGGAGCGTGCCAAAAAAGCAGTATGACAGAAATATTGCAAGGACACACTACAACATTGGTGACACAGTATGGTACTTAATTAATGGAACAAATGCTGGACAAAGTTAGGAAGTTCCTACCATCCGGGGTCCTTACTTCATACTGGGACGACTTGGTTTACCGTATCCAAAAAAGTCTGAGAACGAAGGTGAAGGTTGTTCATCAAGACAAACTCAAACCGTACAACTCCCGCACGACTCAGCTGGGTGTTCACACACGCGGAAGCGTGGCAACCTACAGAGGTCTTGCGCCTGATTTGGATGCAGGCCTCCAAGACTCTGATCTGGATCTACCCAACCTGTTCATGGATGATCAAAACAGTGATAATGGCAGTGAGAAGGATGCGGAGCTTGCTTCTGATACTACTTGTTTTGGGTCTGTGACACCAGTGGGTCTGTGACACCATGCACTGCACACAGTGGAAGATTTGTAAATCCATTGTGAAAGACTATTGAGTTTGCATTGCAAACTATTCAGATGAAATGTGTAAATATATCTCTCTGTAGTGCCACCAATTGGTTGTAACTGTGGATGTTACATCAGTCTATGGCTGAGCCCAGTTGAGCACTGCCTCATTTTATCAGATGATATGAAATATACGGCCATCGAAGGCTATTACGTATATATCTTGGCTACATTGGTATTTGCATTTGGTGAAAATGGTCATTTTCGGTTAATAGCCTATGTCACTGTTTGTTGGAGCTATCTGTTGTATGGTGAACATGGGCTTCTTTAAGGTGTATTTGTGAGTAAATCTGGCTTTAATCACAGCCAGTGCCTACCCAGCCACCGACCTCACCACATATACTATTATTATTTCTACAGAAATGTCATCCTATTGTCACATATGACCACCAAGCACTTCTTGACATCAGATCGACTTCAACTCTGACTCAGCTGTTCCACTGTTCAAACCGGACCCTATTCCTTGTTCTATGGGCTACCAAAACACTGTAGGCATAGACGCTGCAGACCATTTTATCTACCAAGAGAGTTCTCATCCATAACTTTCACGGCTGTCTACATCCTTCTACAAGCCAAAACCACTCTGGCTCTCAACGAACTGTATGGGCCCATAAACATACAAGAAACCGCTCACTCAAAAGCTCAAACAGGAATTACCAGTGATGCACTCAATATGGAAGTGGTTGGATGAAGCATACGTGAGGATACAACACTGGGATATGTGCCGGGATTCATCCGTTAGCATTGAGGAGTTTATCACAACAATCACAGGCTTTATCAATAAGCGCATAGACGTTGTGGTCTGCACAGTGACTGTAAGAATGTACCCAAACCAAAAACCATAGATTACAGGCAATATCTGCGCTGGACTAAAGGTTAGAGCTACTCCAAGGAATGAGACGCAGACATGGATGTATACAAGAAAGCCCGCTACAACCTCCGACGAGACTTCAAACACGCAAAAGGAAAATATAGGAGGAAGGTGTAATCCTATTACACCGACTCTGACGCTTGTTGTATGTGGTAGGGCTTGCAGACGATAACAGATTACAAAAGGAAACCCAGCCATGAGTTGCCCAGCGATGCAGAACTCCCAAACGAGCTAAATGCTTTCTATGCTGGCATCGAGGAATATAACACTGTGCCTTGCGTGAATGCCCTTGTTTTTCCAGATTGCTGTGTGATCTTGCGCTCAGTAACTTAAGTGATTAAACTGTTTAAACAGGTTAACAATCACAAATAAATCCATATGAATCACATTTTCAACCTCTCCCTGACCCAGTCTGTAATACCTTTGTTTCAAACAGACCAACATAGTCCCTATCCCCAAGAATGCAAAGGTAACTTGTCTAAATGACTTCTGCCCTGTAGCACTCATCTATAGCCATGCAATGATTGGAAAGGCTGTGTGTGTGTCTGTGTGTGCACGTAACCATTGCTTCGGATCAATGTCTCCATAGGCTAAAATGTGAAATTCTGACTAAATGAACTATACCATTATTGTACTGCACTGCACTATAATCTATTACAGATGCACTGTATCAAAGTCATTAACTTTTAGTGTGAAGAGTTCTGGTGTTGCATCTCAAATGGCACTATATTTGCTGCACAGTGCATTCTTTTCTATGGGTCCTGGTCAAAATGTGTGCACTATGAAGGGGATAGGGTGACATTTGGGATGCAATCCTGTTTTTGCATTGTGTAGAATTGACACAATACAGCAACCAAAACAGCAAGCAATGCAGGTGTAGAAGCACGGTGGCTAGGAAAAACTCCCAAGAAAGGCCAAAACCTAAGAAGAAACCTTGAGAGGAACCAGGCTATGATGGGTGGCCAGTCCTCTTCTGGCTGTGCCGGGTGGAGATTATAACAGAACATGGCCAAGATGTTCAAATGTTCATAGATGACCAGCATTGTCAAATAATAATAATCACAGTAGTTGTCGAGATTGCAAAAAAAAAAAACACCTCAGGAGAAAATGTCAGTTGGCTCTTCATAGCGTCGTTTCTCCAAGGTGTCTGCAGCATTGTGACGTGTTTGTAGGCATATCATTGGAAGATTGACCATAAGAGACTACATTTACCTGGTGTCCCGCCCGGTGTCCTGTGTCGAAATATTGCGTAATCTGTAGGTCCATGAGCGTTCCATTTCTTCAGAAGAGAAAGTCAACTGCCACGAAGGATTTTATCGTCGATAGATATGTGAAAAACACCTTGAGGATTGATTCTAAACATCGGTTTGCCATGTTTCTGTCGATATTATGGAGTTAATTTGGAAAAAAGTTCGCGTTTTAATGACTTAATTTTCGGGTTTTTTCTTACCCAAACGTGATGAAGAATGATGAAGAAAACGGACCGATTTGTCAACACAAATAATATTTTTTGTAAAAACGGAACATTTGCTATCTAACTGAGAGTCTCCTCATTGAAAACATCTGAAGTTCTTCAAAGGTAAATGATTTTATTTGAATCCTTTTCTGTTTTTTTGTGAAAATGTTGCATGCTGAAAGCCAGGCATAAATCCTATGCTAGGCTATCAATACTGTTACACAAATTGTCATGTATTGTCATGTTATGTCTTGTTCCTGTTCTTTCTCTTCACTTCGTTTCCCCCTGCTGGTCGTATTAGGTTACCTTCTCTCCCTTTCCTTCCCCCAGCTGTTCCTCATCTCCTCTAACTACCTCGTTTACTCTCTCCCACCTGTTCCCTTTTTTCCCTCTGATTAGGTCTCTATTTCTCTCTCTGTTTCTGCTTCTGTCTTTGTCAGATTCTCGTTTGCTTCACCCTTGTCCCGTCCTGTCGTAATCTGCCTCTTCATCAGATGCTACGTGTGATCAGGTACCTCTGTCCTCTACAACCCGCGCCTACCCGGAGAGACCAGCAGTCTGTTGCCGCTAACCCTGCTATTCTCCTCTGCTGCTAGAAGGGGACTCTCCTGTAAAGATCAAAGGACTTTATGATTTATTTGTCGCCCTCTCTGTGGGTTGTCTATTTTGTCAACCGATACATCTGAAGAGGATTTATGTCTTCCCTGTGTTTGGACATTAAAAGACTCTGTTTCTGTTAAACCGCTTTTGGGTCCTCACTCACCTGCATAACACAAATGCTTGTTTAGCTATGGTTCAAAAGCATATTTTGAAAATCTGAGATGACAGTGTTGTTAACAAAAGGCTAAGCTTGAGAGCAAATAGATTCATTTCATTTCATTTGCGATTTTCATGAATAGTTAACGTTGTGTTATGCTAATGAGCTTGCGGATAGATTTACACAATCCTGGATACAGGTTTTTTTCGTAGCTAAACGTGACGCAGAAAACGGACCGATTTGTCAACACAAATAATATTTTTTGTAAAAACGGAACATTTGCTATCTAACTGAGAGTCTCCTCATTGAAAAATTCTGAAGTTCTTCAAAGGTAAATTATTTTATTTGAATCCTTTTCTGGTTTTTGTGAAAATGTTGCCTGCTGAATGCTAACGCTAAATGCTACGCTAAATGCTACGCTAGCAATCAATACTGTTACACAAATGCTTGTTTTGCAATGGTTGAGAAGCATATTTTGAAAATCTGAGATGACAGTGTTGTTAACAAAAGGCTAAGCTTGAGAGCAAATAGATTAATTTAATTTCATTTGCGATTTTCATGAATAGTTAACGTTGCGTTATGGTAATGAGCTTGAGGCTGTAGTCACGATACCGGATCCGGGATGGCTCGACGCAAGAAGTTAACAGGAAGCCATTGCAGTAGTCTAACCTAGAAGTAACAAAAGCATGGATTAATTTTTCTGCATCATTTTTGGATTTTTGTAATGTTACGTAGATGGAAAAAAGCTGTCTTGATATGTTCGTCAAAAGAGAGATCAGGGTCCAGAGTAACGCAGAGGTCCTTCCCAGTTTATTAGAGACGACTGTACAACCATCAAGATTAATTGTCAGATTCAACAGAAGATCTCTTTGTTTCTTGGAACCTAGAACAAGCATCTCTGTTTTGTCCAAGTTTAAAAGTAGAACGTTTGCAGCCATCCACTTCCTTCTAGCGAGGGCAATTTTGGGGCTTCACCATGTTTCATTGAAATGTACAGCTGTGTGTCATCCGCATAGCAGTGAAAGTTAACATTATGTTTTTGAATGACATCCAGAAGAGGTCAAATATATAGTGAAAACAATAGTGGTCCTAAAACGGAACCTTGAGGAACACCAAAATGTACAGTTGATTTGTCAGAGGACAAACCATCCACAGAGACAAACTGATATCTTTCCAACAGATAAGATCTAAACCAGGCCAGAACTTGTCCATGTAGACCAATTTGGGTTTCCAATCTCTCCAAAAGAATGTGGTGATTGATGGTATCAAAAGCAGCACTAATGTCTAGGAGCACGAGGACAGATGCAGAGCCTCGGTCTAATGCCATTAAAAGGTCATTTATCACCTTCACAAGTGCAGTCTCAGTGCTATGATGAGGTCTAAAACCAGACTGAAGCATTTCGTATACATTGTTTGTCTTCAGGAAGGAAGTGAGTTGGTGCGCAACAGCTTTTTCCCAAAAAATTGAGAGGAATAGAAGATTTGATACAGGCCGATAGTTTTTTATATTTTCTGGGTCAAGGTTTGGCTATTTCAAGAGAGGCTTTATTACTCCCACTTTTAGTGAGTTTGGTACACATCCGGTGGATAGAGAGCCATTTATTATGTTCAACATAGGAGGGCCAAGCACAGGAAGCAGCTCCTGTGCTTGTGTTGTTTTCCTGGTCTCCATTTGGCCCACCAGAGGTTTGGTCACCGGAAATCAATCATTAAATAAAAAATTTCATAAAGAATATCTCCCTTTTAATAAAGTAGATTTTATTGAATTATATTGCACTCTATTCTAACCAAACCTGCATTACTAGTCCATATCATTAGGTGTCATTAGATAGTCAAAAAAGACTGACGCCATCATGCTTGTACCGATCTCTGTATTTGTGAAAGTTTTGGTGTTACTAGAGTCCATAAATTCTCTCTTTCTGTATTAGCCATCTGATAAGGTTGGACGAATGTGCTCATATGTTGACCCCTATTCAGGAAACTTGGCGTATGTCGCAAGTCCCGACTTCACAGGAGAGCCGTTTGAACGTAAAAAAAATATTTCTCCATCAAAAATGCATTTCTTGGCAGAAATGCCATCTTGACGTGAAAGAAACACACACCTATTTAGGCGAGGTGCTGGCTAGTGGAGTGGAACACAAAAAAATAAAGGGGAGCCACACACTCTGAGCTCAGATGCAAAAATGTTATGCCAACGTTTCGACAGACAATGTAACGGTCTTAATCTGACAAGGAGTAGCACGGATCAGACCAATGTGCAGGGTGGTAAGTGTCCATAATGATATATTTAATAAATCAACAGAACACTGAACAAAATAACAAAAGTGCAAACAAACAACCGAAACAGTCCCGTATGGTGAAAACACTAACACAGGATACAACCACCCACAAAACACAATAGAAAACAGGCTACCTAATTCTGGCTCCCAATCAGAGACAATGACTGACACCTGCCTCTGATTGAGAACCATACTAGGCCAAACACATAGAAATATAACAACAGAACAAAACATAGAAAAACAACATAGAATGCCCACCCAACTCACACCCTGACCAACTAAAATAAAGACATAAAAAAGGAACTAAGGTCAGAACGTGACAGACAAGCTGTCTTCATCAGGGAATAATAACAAACACTGTAGGGTGACTCATTTATATAGTGTCAAAAGACACACACAGGTGTCTGTAATCATGGGTGGGTGTGGCCTGATATTTGGTTAATTCTCATATATTAAAATAGAATACAAAAAACATAAATGGATAGCTAACGATCATAGATACAATTTGGCTACATAAGCCTACAAACATTTACAATAGCAAAATCACAATAATCACAAGAATGGCTTCAGATCAAAGTCTACGTTGAGACCGAAGGGAGCAAGGATCTTTAACTCAAAGATCCAGGCAGCCTCTCGTTTGAAGAATAAATTGTCGAGGTCACCCCCTCTCCTAGGGAGGGTGAAATGTTCGATGCTAATATAACGTGGAGATGAAATCGAGTGGTTTGCTTCCAAAAAGTGGGCCGCAACTGGGTACATTTAGTTTTTGCACCTAATGGTGCTACGATGCTCCGAGATACGTACTTTTAATTCACACTTTGTTTTACCCACATAGTTTTTACCATAAGCACAAGTTATAAGATAAATAACTGCCTTAGTGGAGCAGGTGATAACACCTTTGATTGTGATCTGTTTCCCTGTTTGGGGGTGTTTGAACGATCTACATTTATAAGTGCCATTGCATTGAGCACAGCCATTACACTTGTAATTTCCCCGCCATCCAATAGGGAGGCAAATACATGTTGTGCAGGGATATCTTAGGTTGGTAAATCAGAGTTTACCAATTGATCTCTGAGGTTTCTGCCCTTTGAGAATACGTCCGTAAACACATTACCGATACTATCATCGGATCTTAGAATGTGCCAATGTTTGTGAACGATTCCCTTAATTTATTCAGAGCACTTTGAATAGCGGGTAGTCAGAATGCGAGAATGCTTCTTTTTGCGAGACTGACCTTAAAAAAGGTCATGTCTCATTTTGTTTTGAATTATCTCAATGGCAGTATTAATCTGACCATTTTTGTACCCCCTCTCCTTGACTTTTCCGTGCGTCTCAGCCATATTTCTGTTGAAATCTGATTGTTTTTTACAAATTCTTTTGATTCCACAGAATTGGCTGTAGGGCAAACTGTTTTTCAAGGGAAGTGGGTGACAACTATCAGCCCTCAACAAACTGTTACGATCAGTAGGTTTCCTGTAAAGATCAGTGTATAGAACATTGTCTTCACACGAGATCCGAAGATCAAGAAAACTGAATTGACGTGTATCAGATTGCATAGTAGATCTCAGATGCTTAGAACAGGAGTTAAGAAAAGCGTGGAATACCTGGAGCTGTTTTGCATCACCCCTCCGTAGAACAAAAATATCATCAATATACCGTTTCGAATAATGATGTTAGGCAAGAAAACATTTTTGAGAGGAGTGAAAATAGACCGTTTCTCCATGTAACCCACATACAAACTAGCATAGTTAGGAGCTATGGGGGATCCCATAGCAGTACCCTTCATCTGAATAAAGAAATAATTTAGATCCATGAAGTAGTTGTGTGTGAGTACAATTTTAACGACAGTGCTTGTTCATTAGGGTCACGTTGCACAAGAAAATGTTCCATAGCTTCAATACCGCCCTCATGTGGAATATTTGTGTATAACGACTCAACATCGAAAGCAACTAACAAAATATTCTCAGGGAGAGGATCAAGAGATTCAATAATAGAGATACTACTGCTAGTGTCCTTTACGAAGGGGGTGAGCTGTCCTGCGAGTGGTCTAATAAAAAAGTAAACAAAAGTTGATAGAGGGGCAGTTACTGCATCAATGCCCGCTACAATAGGGTGCCCTGGAGGTTTTGTAACATATCTTGTGTAATTTCAGCAAAGTATAGAACGTGTGTCACGAATACCACCCAAGGTGGCTCCCCTTCCTGTTCGGGTGGTGCTCGGCGGTCGTCGTCGCAGGTCTACTAGCTGCCACCGATCCCTTTTTCCTTTTCGTTACAACGTGGCAATTTTAGGGTGTTGAATAGCCAAAAATGTGTGTTCTTTTTTGATTATCTGACCAGAACTTAAATAACCATCTAGGACAGTAAAGATCATGTTCTGAACTTGGGCAGTGGAGTCACTTCTGAGTTTCTTGTAAAAGGTGTTGTCAAACAGTTGTCTATGACACTAATTTACATAAACTGTCCTATCCATGAGTACAACCGACCCACCCTTATCAGTAGGGCGGGTAAGGACTGACGTATCGGATTGTAAATCAAGCAAAGCTTGTTTTTTATCCTTTGGCAAATTATGGAAAGATATGTACTCCTGTTTGTTCTTAAGGAGATGAACAACATATTTTTCAACAAGTCTGCAACATGTCTCAATAGAGTGATTGCGATTGGCTGGAGGTAAAAATAACTCTTACATCTAAAAGCAATCAGAGTATGTGCAGGTGAGCAACCTACATGTTCAGTAGAAATATTTTGATTAGGGGAGCTAAAGCTATTCCTTTAAACGGATGTTTCTAAAAAACTTAAACATGTCTACCTTAACATCAAAATCGTTGCACTGAGTTGTAGACATAAAAGATAACCCTTTATTAAGCAAGGGGACATGGGCAGGGCTCCATATCTTGCTTGATAAATGAAAAACACTCAGTCCTGTGGGTTCTGGGACCGTGTGAACGGGCTCCTCTGCCTCTGGTAGTCATTTCTTCTTACCCTGTCGGGTTCAGCATCTCGTAGGTGCGCGTGCCCGTGGCCACCTCCGCCCTTCCATCGACCCAGTCTCGTTGGATAAAAAATTGGCACTGGAAGCAGATGAGGCGCTGGTTGTAGAGCGTTGGTCAGACTGGGGTGGATAGAAGTAAGCGGCATCCCTCCTGCGTCTGTCATGGAGAAGAGGAGCAAGAGCTCTTGTCAGGGTTTCTCCAGATGTAGACTTTGTCTTTTTTGTCTTGGTTGAATTTCTTGATTTTAAGTTCCTTTATTTCTGTAGACAACTTATCGCTTGGTTTGTTTTCATCAGTTCATTGAATATGCCATCATCATTAACAGCTCCTTGCAGAGCTGTGCATTTCTCTTCAATCATGTTATCCATTTCAATAA
Organism: Oncorhynchus nerka; assembly: GCF_034236695.1. NCBI lineage: Eukaryota > Metazoa > Chordata > Actinopteri > Salmoniformes > Salmonidae > Oncorhynchus > Oncorhynchus nerka. The sequence goes on from NC_088403.1 coordinate 40,610,966, forward strand.
AATCCTTTTTAAACTGGTCAACAATTAATGTCATTAAATCAATAATTTGTCAGGGATGGCACACCAGCGCTCACAGAAATCATCTGTGCGCTGTCCCAATGATGGTTCTTTTTGCCACCTGAATCCCCTTGGAAGGCGTATGTCGCAAGTCACGACTCCACAGGAGAGCCGTTTGAACTTAAAAATTGTATTTTATCAAAATGCGTTTTTTTTTTGTGCCAGAAATGCCTTCTTGAACATGTGCCTTAACCTCTTAAGTCGACCCTCTACAATTTTGAACATTCTGTTAAAAATCGCGCAACATTTCAGCGCCCTGCTACTCATGCTAGGAATATAGTATATGCATTTGCTTAGTCTGTGTGGATAGAAAACACTCAGACGTTTAAAAAACTGGTTAAATCACTGCTGTGGCTTTACCAGAACGGCATTTACATCGAAAAGCACAGGAAAAACTGATCACTGAAAATGGGAAAATATATCCATGCGCTACTTGAACCCATTGATAAACGTGAACCACAATTAATTGACTGAGGTTGCAGTACCTACAGCTTCCACACGGTGTCTAGAGTCTTGTCATTTCCCTTCGAGTTTTTTCTTGGTCAAACACATACAGGACACCGTATCTCCTCCGGTCTAGGACCGGATATTTTCGTTGAGTTTCTAGCCGGACATTTTTCCAGACGGACAGCTAATGATCTTTACATCGCCTCCTGATGAATTTTATCGCTTATTAACGTTTACTAATACCTAAAGTTGCATTACAAATGAATTTCGAAGTGTTTTGTGAAAGTTTATCGTCGACTTTTTGAATTTTAAAAAATGACGTTACGTTTTGAAACAATGTTTTTTTCGTTTATCACACAGTCTACATATAACGATATCTAGGCTTTATATGGACCGATTTAATCGAAATAAAGACCCAAATAGTGTTTATGGGACATCTAGGAGTGCCAACAAAGAAGATGGTGAAAGGTAATGAATGTTTTCTATTTTATTGTGCGGTTTGTGTAACGCCGAAATGCTAATTATTTTGTTTACGTCCCCTGTGGGTCTTTCGGGGTGTTGCATGCTATCAGATAATAGCTTCTCATGCTTTCGCCGAAAAGCATTTTAAAAATCTGACTTGTTGCCTGGATTCACAACGAGTGTAGCTTTAATTCGATACCCTGCATGTGTATTTTAATGAACTTTTGAGTTTTAACTAATACTATTAGCATTTAGCGTAGCGCATTTGCATTTCCAGAGCTCTAGTTGGGACGCAAGCGTCCCGAGTAGAAGCAACAGGTTAATAACAAACACGTATGCCTTCTGTAAATACAAATACAATTGTTAAATTAGGAACCTTGTTGGTTAAGCCACAGAAAAAGTTTGTAACCTTCCCACTAGCCATGATTGGCTGAGTTACTGAGTGGGCTGGACATGCCGAGAGAGGAGTTCGGATTGATCTGCCATAGAAGCTCATCAGTCTGTGTTGATAATCCTGTCAAACGCGGCTTTAAAAAAAATGTATTGTGTAGTTAATCTCTAGTAACTACCCATCCCGCATGAGGGAGCGTAATCATCGACTGACACTAATTAGCATAATGCAACGGACATAAATATTCCTAGAAAATATTCCTATTCATGAAAATCACAAGTGAAATATATTGAGACACAGCTTAGCCTTTTGTTATCACCCTGTCATCTCAGATTTTCAAAATATGCTTTACAGCCAAAGCTAGACAAGCATTTGTGTAAGTTTATCAATAGCCTAGCATAGCATTTTGTCCAGCTAGCAGCAGGTAATTTGGTCACGGAAATCAGAAAAGCAATCAAATTAAATCGTTTACCTTTGATGAGCTTCAGATGTTTTCACTCATGAGACTCCCAGTTAGATAGCCATTGTTCCTTTTTTCCCAAAATATTATTTTTGTAGGCGAAATAGCTCCGTTTGTTCTTCACGTTTGGCTGAGAAATCGCCCGGAAATTGCAGTCGCGAGAACAGCGAAAAATATTCCAAATTAGCTCCATAATATCGACAGAAACATGGCAAACGTTGTTTATAATCAATCCTCAAGGTGTTTTTCAAATATCTATTCGATAATATATCCACCGGGACAGTTGGTTTTTCAGTAGGACCGATTGGAATAATGGCTACCTCTGTATTTTACGCGAGAATCACTCTGGGAGCCATCAGGTGACCAGTTGCGCAATGTAGCCGCTTAGGGGTATTCTTCAACATAAATGCATAAAACTACGTCACAATGCTGTAGACACCTTGGGAATACGGAGAAAAAGTAATCTGGTTGATAGCCCATTCACTGCTCAATAGGGACGCATTGGAACGCAGAGCTTTCAAAAGATGAGTCACTTCCGGATTGGATTTTTCTCAGGCTTTCGCCTGCAATATCAGTTCTGTTACACTCACAGACAATATTTTTACAGTTTTGGAAACTTACAGTGTTTTCTATCATAAACTGGCAATTATATGCATATTCTAGCATCTTGTCATGACACAATATCCCATTTATTACGGGAACATTATTTTTCCAAAAATGAAAATACTGCCCCCTAGTCAGAAAAGGTTAAGCTGCATAAGTGTGGCTCTCCACTTTCTGGAGGATCAAGTTTAGAAATCAGTGGAATTAGAGTATAATAGCTAAGAGATGGAGGAAATACCTGTCTCCGGATTACATCTTCAAACTAAGGGCAACCGTGGCATGGCATTCCTGACAGGGAGACACGTCCATGCACGATGATGTATACAGCCATGTAAGATAGCTAGCTACATTTTCAGATATTACACCTTTTCTAATTTTGACAGAAAGCGGTTTCATTTCGAGCTGTTAGCTGGCTCCCTAGCTGATGTTATTATTAGTTTCCTAGCACCGTGAGTTGTTCTAGTTAGACCCTAATGTTAGCCACAACTCATAAACACTGCCTATTTATACAATTTATCTTCTTAAAATGTGATTTTAAACTTAATCTTAACCCTAACCTTAAATAAAAAATCATGAATCATTATGCATTTAGCAAATTTTACTTTGTGTCTGTGCTAACTAGTGGAAACTGGCTTGCAGCGCAAACTCTCCCCATTGAGCAGTAGACTGTATCACGAAGACATCCAGATGGTTACTACCAATATTACAAGTAATTTATTGTGTAGGCTGCTATTTTACTGTTGCCAGCATACATAAGGCTCATCGATCCGGACAAGCTGTACAGGACAAGCTGTATAAGCAAACAAGAAAATGTTCATCCAGAGACAGCGCTCCTAGTGGCCGGTGACTTTAATGCATGAAAACTGAACCATTTTACCTCATTTCTATCAGCATATCACCTGTGCAAACAGAGGGGCAAAAATTCTAGATCACCTTTACTCCACTCAGAGAAATGCATAAAAAGCTATCCCTCATTTTTATCATATATGAAGGTAAGAGCCAGATGCAGACAGTGTCAAATTAAAGATAGTGTAATCATCCAACAGGGGCAGGCAATAGACAGGTCAAGGCGGGCAGGGGTCAGTAAACCAGAGGTGGGGCAACGGTAACAGGGCGGCAGGCAGGCTCATCATCAGGAATTTTAATTGTGGGGCGTTTCAGGCCTTGAAGTGAACATGATTGTGTACTTGCAATTAAAACAGGGCTTAGGTTGAGAACTTCCCTTGTTTGGCTAATCATTTGGACCTAACGATGAAGATGGCTGCCGGGGTGCCCCCAATGGCTTAAGGCCAGGGTAAGTATTTTGAGTTTGAAACGCAGGCTATGTTCTGGAACAGCAAAATACCTCATGATTGTCAGTACATGGGACCCATACACCAGGACAAGGCGGGAATTCAACTCGTGGTTGGCAAAGCGCCCGTCCCTTCTCCGCTCCAGACACTAACCACGGTGAAATAACGCTGGAGATCTGTTTTCTCCTCTCTATTCCCAGTAAGCTTCTGGTCGTTAATCGAGGGACATCTACTAGTCTTTGGATAAAAGTGCCAGTTTTAATACCCATGAAAAAGATTCCGGGGTAGATGTCCAACAGACGGTCTCGCTCTAGCGCGCGAATTGGACGTATGCCACTGCCGTAGCCCTACAGCCACATGCATACAGGGTCTGCTGTGCTGCTGAGTCTCGGTCAGTGTGTGACATGCATAACCTACTGGTGGCTGAGGAGGAGATGAGTGTTTTTACCGGACACCGATTCAATTTCTGCCTATATTCAGTCTAGGTTTGAGACCGGACAGGGGGACGCTTTGTGCGCTTCGAGGAGGAATTTGAGTTGAGTGGAATTCTGAATCAACTAAGGACATGAAGACAAATGACAAGAGGAATGTAACCGAAGAAAGACTTTTAAAAAGGCACCAATTGAGATAAAGGATCACCTTGTGTAAGTGTAACAATTTATACATGCTTAAAGTTATATGTATTAGGCGAAATGGTAACGTTTGATATTTTCACAATCCGTTGGTGGCATTTGGAATCAACACTTACAGCCGTGCCAGGCACGCTGGTTTACCACAATTACAGTGGAATTAAATCTCAGATGTGTTTATTTTATTACAGGCTAAGTAAACCGACTAAGGTAGTCTAACAATCTGGCAGTTTTGCTAATGATATCCTCTGTTAGGACAGGAATATTAATAAGAAAAGTTAAAAGTACATAGAATTCCAATGTCAAATGCAACACATCCCATTCTGTGCGTAATTGCCATTTAATTGGACATTTAATTGGACCTTGATCCACCCCTTTCACATTCAATTTCAACCGCCAATACGAGCTAAACACAACGTGGCAATTACGCAAAGAATATGATAGCTGTGTATGGCATTGTTGAGTATTCCTTTGTGATTGGCCAATATACCACTGCTAAGGACTGTTCTTACGCAGACACCTAAACCCGAGGTGACACATTGCTATTATTAACTGGTTACCAACGTAATTAGATTAGTACAAATAAATGTTGTCATAGTCGTGGTATATCAGACCATATACCACGGGTGTCAGCCAATCAGCATTCAGGGCTCGAACCACCCAGTTTATAATTCCCTTTATAAACTTGGTGGTTCGAGCTCTGAATGCTGATTGGCAAAGACGTTTTATTTCAGACCATGGGTATGACAAACATTTATTTTTACTGCTGTAATTACTGCGACTAAGAACAGCCCCTAGTTGTGGTATATTGGCCATATACCACACCCCTTTGGACATTATTGCTTAAATAACTCTGTTTGCACAAGTAAACTTCAATGGCTTTAGTTAATTTGACATGTTTTGTTTGAGCTGCTTTTGAAAACAAAAGTCGATTTTGGAAACCGTATTGGAATTGCTGAATTTGATTTTCATAATGGCAAGCTAAGACTGATGCTTTGGTTAGCTAAACTAGCAAGTTTGGTTACCACGGCAACTACAAGCTGTGGAATGAACATGCTGGCTACTTCAGTGCATGTTAAACACATTTCTAGTGGAAAATGTGTTAAATTACAGCCATGGTAGAAAAGGGATAATACTCATGACGATGCATTCTTTGGAAAATATTGGAACTCAGTGGCTGTTCAGTTCCACTCCGTTAGAACGTCTCGGAGCACATGCACCTTTCACTTCATTCATTATTTTACAAAGAACTCATAGCCCCTCGTTGATGAACCCCTATGTAGCATTTCAGACAATTTAAATGTATATACAGGGCATTTAGAAAGTATTCAGACCCCTTGACTTTTTCCACTTTGTTACAATAGTTTTCCCCTCATCAATCCACACACTAACACATAATGACAAAGCAAAAACAGGTTTAGAAATGTTTGCTAATTTATATTTAAAAAATGAAATTACATTTACATAAGTATTCAGACCGTTTACTCAGTATCTTGTTGAAGCACCTTTGGCAGCGATTACAGCCTTGAGTCTTCTTGGGTATGACGCTACAAGCTTGCAACCCTGTATTTGGGGCTTTTCTCACATTTTCTGCAGATTCTCTCAAGCTCTCCGGTTGGATTAGGAGCATCGCTAAACACCTATTTTCAGTTCTCTCCAGGGATGTTAGAATTGGTTCAAGTCCAGGCTCTGGCTGGGCCACTCAAGGACTTTCGGAGACCTGTCCCGCAGCCACTTCTGCATTGTCTTGGCTGTGTGCTGAGGATCGACTAGAGAATATTGTTTCTCATGGTCTGAGTCCTTTAGTTGCCTTTTGGAAAACTCCAAGTGGGCTGTCATGTTCCTTTTACTGAGGAGTGGCTTCCGTCTGGCCACTAGAATTACCTGGATTTCTGCATAAATTGGCCATAACATTTGATCTGATCTTCTTCTGTCACAACAGTAGACAGTCTGCTTAAGCTAATAACACACACACATACAATTATACGTTTTCATGTCTTTATTGAACACATCGTGTAAACATTCAGTGTAGGGTGGAAAAAGTATGAACCCTTGCATTTAATAACTGGTTGATCCTCCTTTGGCAGAAATAACCTCAACCAAACATTTTCTGTAGTTGCGGGTCAGACCTGCACAACGGTTAGGAGGAATTTTGAACCATCTTTACAAAACTGTTTCAGTTCAGCCATATCCTTAGGATGTCTGGTGTGAAACGCTCTCGAGGTCAGGCCACAGCATTTTAAATCAGGTTGAGTTCAGGACTCTGACTGGGCCACTCCAGAAGGCGTATTTTCTTCTTTTGAAGCTGTTCTTTGTTGATTTACTAGTGTTTTGGGTCGTTGTTCTGTTGCATCACCCGACTTCTGAACTTCAATTGGCAGACAGATAGCTTAACATTCTCCTGCAAAATGTCTTCATAAACTTGGGAATACATTTTTCCGTTGACGATAGCAAGCTGTCCAGGCCCTGAGGCAACAAAGCAGCCCCAAACCATGACGCTCCCTCACCATACTTTACAGTTGGGATGAAGTTTGATGTTGGTGTGCTGTGCCTTTTTCTTCTCCACACATAGCGTTGTGTGTTCCTTCCAAACAACTCAATTGTCGTTTCATCTGTCCACAGAATATGTTGCTAGAAGCGCTGTGGAACACCCGGGTGCTCTTTTGCAAACTTCAGATGTGCAGCAATGTTTTTTTTGGACAGCAGTGGCCTCTTCTGTGGTGTCCTCCCATGAACACCATTCTTGCTTAATGTTTTACGTATCGTAGACTCGTCAGATGTTACCATGTTCCAGAGATTTCTGTAACTCTTTAGCAGACACTCTAGGATTCTTCTTAACCTCCATTGAGCATTCTGCGCTGTGCTCTTGCCGTCACCTTTGCAGGACAGCCATTCCTAGGGAGAGTAGCAACTGTGCTGAACTTTCTCCATTTATAGACCATTTGCCCTACCATGGACTGATGAACATCAAGGATTTTAGAGATACTTTTGTAACCCTTTCCAGCTTCATGCAAGTAAATGATTCTTAATCTTAGGCCTTCTGAGATCTCTTTTGTTCGAGGCATGATACACATCAGCCAATGCTTCTTGTGTATAGCAAACTCAAATTTTGTGAGTATTTGTTGGGCAGGGCAGCTTTAACCAACATCTCCAATCTCATCTCATTGATTGGACTCCAGGTTAGCTGACTCCAATTAGCCTTTGGAGAAGTCATTAGCCTAGAGGTTCACATTTTTTTCCAATCTACACTGTTACTGTTTAAATGATGTATTCAATATAGACCAGACATACAATTTATTATTAGTTTAAGCACACTGTTTGTCTACTGTTGTGACTAAGATGAAGATCAGATCAAATTTTATGACTGATTTATGCAGAAATCCAGGTAATTACAAAGGGTTCACAGTTCTTGCCACTGTATATACACTACCGTTCAAATGTTTGGGGTCACTCAATGTCATCGTATTTGAAAAATATTTTTTTAATGTAATGGAATATCTACAAAGGTGTACAAAGGCCCATTACCAGCAACCATAACTCCTTTGTTCCAATGGCTTGTTTGTTTTTATTTATAGTCGACAATGCACATGAATCAATATTACAATAATGCAACATCCATGTAAATGTGCCAGGGTTAGCCAAAAGCTAAGTAGTCCAAGGCAGCTAAAGACAATTGCACAACCACAATACAAATACTCACTGAAACAATACAAAATACATTACATCCAATAATATATAATTCTAACGACAACACTATCATCAACCGTCTTACATATGAGCAACCACAGATAACTCGTGTACAGGTTTGAGACATGTTTTCAATTCAAATTTAAAAGTACAATCAGTGTAGCTTCTCAAGTCCATGTGCATTGTGTTCCAGTATATTGTAGCTCTAACAGAGAAGGACGATTGGCCAAATTTGATTTTCTTTTATTATTATTTATTTATTTATTTTACTGTTTCGAAGGGACAATGCAATCCCCTCTAGTTACTGCCCTTGTTATCCTGGAGGTGCTTTCTTTGAGCATGATTTGCCGGCATAGGGGTTTAGGGGCAAGATCATGAAGGATCTTAAAGATAAGGCTTACATCTACATACTGCTTAAAGCTATCCAGACTAAATAAATTGTGTTTAAATTATGACAATGGAGGAAACTGTTTGGTTTATTATCAAAAAATCTAAAAATGTACAAAAAGTGTTTGTAGAGTGATTCAATTGGTTTCAGAATAGTAGCTCCTGCTTGTGACCAGCATGTGAGGCAATATCTCAAATGTGAGAGGATCATAGTATGCATATATAGTTTGGCGTCCTCCAGAGGAATGAAAGGTCTTATAAACCTAAAGTTGGATAATCCAAACTTAAGACGGTTAACTTTTTAGTGATGGGGCAGTATTCGGATGAATGACGTGCCCAAAGTAAACTGCCTGTTGCTCAGGCCCAGAAGCTAGGATATGCATATATTTAGTAGTATTGGATAGAAAAAACCCTGAAGTTTCTAAAACTGTTAAAATGTCTGAGTATAACAGAATTGATATGGCAGGTGAAAATCCATCCAGGAAGTGTTTTTTTTGTTTGTTGACGTGAGTGGTTTTCCATTGACTGCCTATTGACTATGTAATGGGTTAGGTCCCAGATTTCAGTTCCTATGGCTTCCACTAGATGTCAACAGTCTTTAGACATGGTTTCAGGCTTGTTTTCTGAAAAAAGACCAAGGAAAAATAAATTTTGGTTAGGGGACTGGGGAAGCATGCAGTACTGGTTTGCGCCCGCATGACTGTGTGTGCGCCCTTCGTTCTTTGTCCTTTCTATTGAATATGCTATTGTCCAGTTGAAATATTATTGATTTAGATAATTGACACCCTGAGGATTAGTTATAAACATCGTTTGAGATGTTTCGACGAACTTTACCGGTACTCTTAGGATGTATTCGTCTGCATGTTATGACCGCCTTTGAGCCGGTGGATTACTGAACAAAACACGCCAACAAAACTGAGTTTTTGGGATATAAAGGACTTCATTGAACAAAACAACCATTTATTGTGTTCCTGGGACCCTTGTGATTGCAACCAGATTATCTCCAAAGGTAACTGATTTATTTTTTTGCTATTTCTGACTTTCGTGACTCCTCTGCTTGGTTGGAAAATGTTTATGCTTTTGTGTGTGGGGCGCTGTCCTCAGATAATAGCATGTTATGCTTTCGCCGTAAAGCCTTTTTGAAATCTGACAAAGCGGCTGGATAAACAAGAAGTTAATCTTTTAACCGATGTATAACACTTGTATTTTCATGAATGTTTATTACTATTTCTGTAATGTGAATTTGGCGCTCTGCAATTTCAACGAATGTTGTCGGTGTGTCGCTAGCAGAACGCCTGCGCCAAAGAGGTAATTAACCATCTTCACATGTTTCTTAAATGTCAAGTTGGAGTCCAAAATGATACCCAAGATGCCTGAAGTTAGACAACTTTCATATTCTCCCCATAAACAAGAAGAGCTCTTTGGGAAGAATTATGCATTTGATGTATGGAGTTACCCTGAATGAGGTGATCAGCCACCCATCTTTCAGCTACTTTTGATAACACTGGAAGAATTATTATAGGTCTGTAATTTTCCACCAGTGTCGGGTATCACTGCAGCAGACTTTCAAGCATTTGGGAAGAACCCATATTTGATAGACATATTAACTAGATGTACAATAGGGGCAAATCAGAATATTTGTGTCTCTTCAGGAACAGTGTCTAGACCAAATACATAACTCTGCTTTTGCTTTTTTTATATTCCTAACCACCTTATTTCTCAGTAACGCAAATATACGTCATCATTCTTACCAGACTTCAGTGCTTTTTTTTAAATAAAAAATCCTGTTCTCTTATCTCCCTCCAGAGGTCCTCGTTGAGCAATGGTAGAGGTCTTCTGTCTTGGCTTACATTGAAATGTCCTAGTAAAAGGTATCCACTTTGTCAATAGCTGACAGAAATGTTCTGTATCCAGACTCGGTCTTCATTACTTAACTTCTTATGGTATAGGGGACGCTTGCGTCCCACTTGGCCAAAAACCAGGGAAAATGCAGCGCGGAAAATTCAGATAAATTGATATGAAAATCGAACTTTCATTAAATCACACACGTAAGATACTCAATTAAAGCTACACTCGTTGTGAATCCAGCCAACATGTCAAATTTTAAAAAGGCTTTTCGGTGAAAGCAAAAGAAGCTATTATCTGATGATAGCACAACAGTTAACAAAGAGGGTAGCATATTTCAAACCTGCAGGCGCTACACAAAACGCAGAAATAAAATATAAAACATGCCTTACCTTTGACGAGTTTCTTTTGTTGGCACTCCAAAATGTCCCATAAACATCACAATTGGTCCTTTTTGTTCGATTAATTCCGTCCATATATATCCAAAATGTCAATTTATTTGGCGAGTTTGATCCAGAAAAAAACATCTTTCAAATTGCGCAACGTCACTACAAAATATTTTAAAAGTTGCCTATAAACTTTGCCAAAATTTTTCTAACTACTTTTGTAATACAACTTTAGGTATTTTTAAACGTTATTAATCGATCAAATTGAAGACTGGTCTATCTGTGTTCAATACAGGAAGACAACAAACCAACGCTACTTTTCAAGTCTTGCGCAACTCTCAACAGTGTTACCCAGATCCTAGTTGGCCCTACTTCTTCATTGCACAAATTAATAACCTCAACCAAATTCCAAAGACTGGTGACATCCAGTGGAAGCGGTAGGACCTGAAAACAAGTTCCTAAGAAATATAGTTTGCCAATGAGAACCCGGTGAACAGAGACCTCAACAAAAAAAAAAATTCTGAACGGTTAGTCCTCTGGGTTTTGCCTGCTACATAAGTTCTGTTATACTCACATGATTCAAACAGTTTTAGAAACTTCAGTGTTTTCTATCCAAATCTACTAATAATATGCATATCTTATATTCTTGGCATGTGTAGCACGAAGTTGAAATTGGGCACGCTATTTATCCAAAAGTGAAAATGCTGCCCCCTATACCTTTTAAGAAGTTAACCATGGTTAGCATTTAAAAATGCTCGCCAGCACAAGTTAACCAGTGCTCAAGGTGTAGAGCCTCCATAGGGTCTTAATTAGGGATAGGCATCCCGCTAGCGGGACAAGCCGACATTATCCGGTGAAATTGGAGGTTGCGCAATTCAAATAAATAATCATAATATTAAACATTATGAACATACAAGTGTCTTATCATTTAACCTCTTCCCTCTACTTTTTTTAACATTCTGTTAAAAATCGCGCAACATTTCAGCGCCCTGCTACTCATGCCAGGAATATAGTATATGCATTTGCTTAGTCTGTGTGGATAGAAAACACTCAGACGTTTATAAAACTGGTTAAATCACTGCTGTGGCTTTACCAGAACGGCATTTACATCGAAAAGCACAGGAAAAACTGATCACTGAAAATGGGAAAATATATCCATGCGCTACTTGAACCCATTGATAAAGGTGAACCACAATTAATTGACTGAGGTTGCAGTACCTACAGCTTCCACACGGTGTCTAGAGTCTTGTCATTTCCCTTCGAGTTTTTTCTTGGTCAAACACATGCAAGGCACCGTATTTCTTCAGGTCTAGGACCGGATATTTTCGTTGAGTTTCTAGCCGGACATTTTTCGAGACGGACAGCTAATGATCTTTACATCGCCTCCTCATGAATTTTATCGCTTATTAACGTTTACTAATACCTAAAGTTGCATTACAAAAGTATTTCGAAGTGTTTTGTGAAAGTTTATCGTCGACTTTTTGAATTTTAAAAAATGACGTTACGTTTTGAAACAATGTTTTTTTTGTTTATCACACAGTCTACATATAACGATATCTAGGCTTTATATGGACCGATTTAATCGAAATAAAGACCCAATAGTGTTTATGGGACATCTAGGAGTGCCAACAAAGAAGATGGTGAAAGGTAATGAATGTTTTCTATTTTATTGTGCGGTTTGTGTAACGCCGAAATGCTAATTATTTTGTTTACGTCCCCTGCGGATCTTTTGTGTTGTAGTGTATTGTTTCATGCTATCAGATAATAGCTTCTCATGCTTTCGCCGAAAAGCATTTTAAAAATCTGACTTGTTGCCTGGATTCACAACGAGTGTAGCTTTAATTCGATACCCTGCATGTGTATTTTAATGAACGTTTGAGTTTTAACTAATACTATTAGCATTTAGCGTAGCGCATTTGCATTTCCAGAGCTCTAGTTGGGACGCAAGCGTCCCGAGTAGAAGCAAGAGGTTAAAAGCTTAAATTCTTGTTTATCTAATTGTTGTCCGATTTTCAAAAAGGCTTTCATGCGAAAGCATGCCATGCGATTGTCTGAGGACGGCGCCCCAGATCAACATTTTTCAACCAGCCCAGGCTTCATAAAATCACAAATGGCGATTTTAAATAAATCACTTAATTTCGAAGGGCTTCCTCTGTTTGCAATCCCAAGGGTCTCAGCTACAACATGAATGGTCATTTTGTTATGTAAAATCCTTGTTTATATCCAAGAAAGTCAGTTTAGTTGGCGCCATCGATTTCAGTAATCCGCTCGTTCAACATGCCGACAAAGGAGTCCAAAAAGCTACCGATACACTTTGTCCAAAAAAGTCAACCAACATTTATTTAATCCTCCTATCTCTAAAATGTAAATAAACTATAATATTTCATATGGTAAGTAGTATGTTCAATAGGAAAGGAAATTTGTAAGTGCGCGCCCTCTCCCTCGCCTGCCGAAAGACTATTGTTCCGGTGCTCTTCTCACACAAACTCCAAATACTTTATTTGTTTTTCAAAAAACAAGCCTGAAACCTTGAATAAAGACTGCAAATCCTATGGCTTCCACTAGATGTCAACAATCTGGGAGACAGATTTACATAGAAACAATCGGTTCCCATTATAAGCGCCTGGGAGCTAAAAAAAAAACATTCCGGTTGGATTTTCTTCGGATATTTGCCTGCCATATGAATTCTGTTGTAGTCTGACATTATGTTAACATTTTTAGAAACTTCAAAGTGTTTTCTATCCAATGCTACCAATTATATGCATATCCTGGCTTCTGGGCCTGAGTAACAGGCGGTTTACTATGGGCACGTCAGTCAGGCGGAAATTCAGGAAACTAGACCCTATCCCTAAGAAGTTTAAGCATGCTGAACTTTTGACGTCCCTACCTCCTAGATCTGGGCACACACTGGTTGAATCAACCTTGTTTCCATGTCATTTCAACAAAATTATATTGAATTAATGTGGAATAGACTTTGAACAGTGGGAGGTAGACTGCCATACCAGCTCAGCCGACGTGTTCCTTTACAGGTGGCAACTGATCAGTCAACACAAACACAGAAACCACAAAATCTCTCACTCTTTCGTGCTCACACTCTCTTACATCACTTGGTCTCTCACTCTCTCTCTCTCTCGCACTCTGTTTCCCTGCCCTCCATAATGTTCATTACATTAATCTTTGACTCATGTCCAACAGATCTAATCCTTAGCAATGGTTAGGTCACCTGACTACATTGACTTTTAATCTCACTGCTACAAAATCATTGAAACAATTCAACCTCTCAAATCTCAGTGAAAACCTCTACTCTAGATCCATTTTAGGGCTTACAGAAAAAGATATGTGAGAGCGAAAGTAATGTGAAATGTAGCACTCCCATCTAATTTATAAAGTGCTTTTAAAGGCTGGTCATGACACACATCAACACCATCATCCTAGACACACTCCAATTCGAATACCACCCCAACAGAACCACAGCTGAGGCAATCTCAATTGCACTTCACACTGCCCTCTCCCACCTGGAAAAGAGGAAATAACTGTGAATGCTGTTCATAGACTACAGCTCAATGTTCAACACCATAGTCCCCTTAATGAAAACTCAGCACCAAGCTAGGGACCCTTGGTCTGAACCCCTTCCTCTGCAACTGGATCCTGGACTTCTTGACGGGCTGGTCCCAGGTGGAGGGTAGGCATCAACACCTCCGCCATGTTGACACTAGACACGGGGGCCCCTCAGGGGTGTGTGCTTAGTCCCCTCCTATACTCCCTATTAACCAACGACTGCATTGCCACGCACGACTCCAACACCATCAAGTTTGCTGACGACACGATGGTGTTAGGCAATGAGTAGGCCTACAGTGAGGAGGTCAGAGAATTAGCAGTGTTGCCAGGACAATAACCTCTCCCTTGTAAATGTTAAGCTGTTTAAAGATGTTACTCTCATCGGCTACGGAGAGCGAGATCACACAATCGTTCAGAACAGTCTGTTCCTCCTTTAAAAGTTGTGCTCATGCACCGCGGGACTTGGAGGTACCCAGCATCATGGTGTCATTGCTCAGCATCATGGTGTCATTGCTCCAGATCACCACAAGGTGAGTGCTCTAACTCCCCCTTGTGGTGATCAATACAACCTGACAGCTTGAAAGGATCTGCAGAGAACAATGGGAGAAACTCCCCAAATACAGGTGTGCCAAGCTTGAAGTGTCATACCCAAGGCGAGTTGAGGCTGTAATCGCTGCCAAAGGTGCTTCAACAAAGTAAAGGGTCTGAATACTTATGTAAATGTCATGATTTTTTATTTTATGCATTTCTAAAACCCTGTTTTTGCTGTCGTTATGGGGTATTGTGTGGACATTTTATGAGGGAAACCCCCCACTCCAGATTTAATCCATTTTAGAATAAGGCTGTAACGTAACAATGTGGAAAATTAAGGGGTCTGAATACTTTCAGAATAAACTGTATCCCCAAGCTATGCTAGCTAGCTGCTTTCAGGTTTGCTAAACACAAGGTCAGTGCAGGAGTCAGCCTACAAATAATAGTGAATTAGCTGATCATCTTGAGATGGAGATGGCTTAAACTTCTCTCCATAATTTAGCTTACCTCACTGTTACTCACTACTGCCTTTGTTTGTTTACTGTGAAAAAATAGCAAAGACACACCCACATTAAACCAGACCCCAAAGACAACTCTTGTTTGGGCTTCAGTAATGGCCACTTCATTTCTTAATGAGCACCGGCGGAAACTCATGCGGATTAGGTGAGTGCAGTTCATGTTCACCAGCCAGCCCTTGTCAGAGACTATATCCTATGCCGGTTTGTTGAAGTTAAAAGCAACACAAACACTGCCCCCTGCATACACACGCGCGCGCACACACACACACGATAACATACGCACCATACACACGTACACATGGATTTTGTGTTGTGGATGTGTGGTAGTAGAGTAAGGGCCTGAAGGCACACACTTAATTTGTTGTGAAATCTGTTGTGAATGTATTGTGATGTTTTTAAAATTGTATAACTGCCTTCATTTTGCTGGACACCAGGAAGAGTAGCAGCTGCAATGGCAGCAGCAAATGGGGATCCATAATAAATACAAATCTCCCCCCTCTCGCGCTATTTATTTTCAAAATAATAATCGATGAGTGATTGACAAAACAGTGTGTTTCTCTTTCTGTTGTTGACGCATTATTAATATGCAACACGTAGCTGACTGTCTTCTTCGTATTGTCCTATAACCAGTTTCTCTGTGGTTTTTGAGTTGTGGTAATTTCAACAGTGCATACAACCTGATTTCTCCTCTTATCGTGATTTATTGCCACAACAGGGCTTATGGTGCGTGTGCAGATTATGGTGCTTGTAAAAAAATATATAATTGCAGATAAACATATGAATGTACTAAGTTTTCAATAAATCACAAACTGTATCTGCATACTGGTTATTGATTTGTACATGTTAAGACTGTTATTTATCAAAATGTCAAAGCAAAGCAGCGACAGCATAATTTTAAACTTAAGTTTTAGGAATATAAATTGAAATTTCATTTAATTTCCAATGGTTATTGTGTTTAATCAGGTTAAAGCTGCTGAATGAGTCCAAAAACGTGCTGTGTTTTATTTGGTAATTTACTAGAAATTGCCAAACTGGTTTGCCCTGCCTCCTAGGGTGGCAGGGTAAAATATCCTCCACCTGTTTCTTTGACAAGTCAGACACGCGCACACATACATTATATCTAAACAAATATATACAGTGGGGCAAAAAAGTATTTAGTCAGCCACCAATTGTGCAAGTTCTCCCACTTAAAAAGATGAGAGAGGCCTGTAATTTTCATCATAGGTACACTTCAACTATGACAGACAAAATGAGAAGAAAAAAAAATCCGGAAAATCACACTGTAGGATTTTTAATGAACTTATTTGCAAATTATGGTGGAAAATAAGTATTTGGTCACCTACAAACAAGCAAGATTTCTGGCTCTCACAGACCTGTAACTTCTTCTTTAAGAGGCTCCTCTGTCCTCCACTCGTTACCTGTATTAATGGCACCTGTTTGAACTTATCAGTATAAAAGACTGATGGCTGACTAAATACTTTTTTGCCCCACTGTACACACATGCCGCTGCCCAGTAATAGTAATTGATGGTGGCACTTAGACATTCTTTCCCTTTCTACATTAAAGACATGCGCTGGCAAGCAAGTGTTTTCTTTAACCATTTAGGCCACGATGGAATTCAAGAATGCTGCTGTCGATTGCTGAGAATTTTCAAGATTTTCTCACACATTTCAAACAGACATAGCTCAAAACAAAGAACAAATGGCAATTAACTTAGTTTTAAAGACCACAACCTCTTCTTTATGACATCACATTCATGTCATTAGGAATAACACAACAAGAAACACGAGTATTTAAATGGTATATTTGTCTAAATTACTCACTTCAAAATGTACCTAATATATTAAACTTAAACTTATTATTTACATATAAAAATAATTCACCCATGCATAATCTATGAACAGAATTACTGTCTTCCCTCAATTTTCTAGTTTGAGTGTGACTGTTTACTGGAAGCTGTGCAGCACCATTGCCCCCCTTGTGCGCCAGCCCCCTAGCAATTTGAGTTCCAGTTAATAAGGTTCAGCACATTGCCATTTGTGACCAACCGGCTTGATGCAGTCTATGAAGCAAAATTTGAAATAGTGTTTTTTACTTTGGATAAAAGTAGAGACTCACCATTTTCTAGCTACGTCATACAATAGGAAAGACATTCTGCGTTGAAACTTGTAATCACTTTTGAGAAAATGTCCCCTGAATGTTTTGGTAAATCTTCTGGAGAGCTCTGTCTACACCCATTCAGCATAGTTCACACCCTCTTAAGCCTTAGCCCCACCCATCTCTTTAAGGGTTGACATGTGAAGTCATGGACTAAACAACCAAAGATTTAAAGACTAGAGCCAGGTTTATACTACGTCTATTGACAGTTGTCACAGTGACATCATGAGCATTCTATTGTCGTCCAACATCAATCTTGTCGTTTATGAAAAACTATAAACACAAAGTACAGGCTGCATGACATCAGCAGCCTGGTGGTCCAAAATAGCATAACTAGTGTATTTTAACACCAATAAACCCACCTGTTTAAAAATTAATTTAGTATATAGCAAACCAGGAAACTAAAAACAGCTTTCTAAATATTTTTGTTAGTTTCTAGCTAGCTAGCTAATTTTAAGTTAGCTGGCTAGCCACAAGTAATTAACATATCATATAGCTGAGAACATATTCACTTAAGCTCATTTGTCTTCATTATTACAGGAAAATAAACTCACAAGATCATTATTTAGAAGCTAATGGCAAGCCAACCGCGGTTGTGAGACTAACTAAATGAAATCAGGGCATTCTACCAGAGAATTTAGGAACTTGGACACTGTCTCATTGGCCTAATGTTATATCCTAATTTGACTTTGGTGCAGATCATGTTCTTCACATTACATTCTCTGGTAAACTCATACTATGTCAAATAAATTCAAAGTTTATTTGTCACATGCACAGGATACGGAAGGTGTAGTGAAATGGTTAGTTGCATAGTGGAGTATTTTTGTTTAAACGTAGCTAGCTAGCTAATGATCTGTTATCCCAACTCATAATGTTACTACCCTGCATGGATCTGCAGGTAGCTAACCAACCAGCTCCAATATTGGCTAGCTAGCTAACATTAGGCTATAACTAGCAATGCAAATGGCTCTGCGATATGAGTAATATTACTACACAGATCATAGACGTAACATTAACTAGCTAGCTAACAGTACGCTTTAACTTGAAATGACAATGACTTGGATTAGAAATGGATATCTGAAAATGTACCTAGCTAGACTATCTTACCTGTATAAATGGATGGACTCTTCTCCCTCTGTCACGGATGCCATGGTTGCCCTTAGTTTGAAGAGTCTTTTAGACTCCATCTGCATATTTGCAATCAAACACCAGAATTTCTCCATCTCCTAAGCTATCGTACTCGCATTCCACTGATTTTCAAAACTCCGCCCACCAGAAAGTGGAGAGCAACACATTTGCAGTTCTACTACGCGATATCTTTTAAGAAAGCCACGTTAGAAAGGATTACCTACACATACTGACCAGTTCATGTTATAAATATAAGTGTGCTACATGGCAGACCAATCTGAACTCCTCTCACGGCATGTCCAGCCCATCCAATCATGGCTAGCGGGAAGGTTCCTGACTTTTTCCGTGGCTAAACCAACTAGGTTCGTAAATACCAATTTTATTCATATTTACAGATTTGCATACAAGTTTGATATTAAGGCACATGAAAGTTCACAAAAAACATTTTTTTTTACATTCAAATCCCTCTCCTGTGAATTACAGACAAGACATACGCATTTTAATGGCATCTAGCAAGATGCACACACCAGAGTGAGAGAGCGAGTCCGCAATATCATGGTGCACATATCTGCACATGTGGCTAGCTAGCTAACATGCTAGAAACTAAATTAGAAAGTTGCCTGGTTTGCTAGATTTACTTAAACTAAATTAATTTCAAAGGGATTTGTTTATACTTTTTCACAATGAGAAGTTTGATGTCGGATGACAATAGAACGTTCATGATGTCACTGCGACAACTGTCTACAGACATGTTGATAAGCGTAGTATAAACCAGCCTATAGTCTTAATCTTTGGTTGTTTAGTACTCACTCTATTTAGCCCATGGCCTCACATGTGAATCCGTAAAGAGATTATTTATTTTATTGAACCTTTTACAGTTAAAGTCGGAAGTTTACATACACTTAGTCATTAACTTTTTCAACCACTCCACAAATTTCTTGTTAACACACTATAATTTTGGCAAGTCGGTTAGGACATATACTTTGTGCATGACACAAGTAATTTTTCCAACAATTGTTTAGACAGAGTGAATTACAATTGAAATAATCTATCACAATTCTAGTGGGTCAAAGGTTTACATACATTAAATTGACTCTGCCTTTTAAACAGCTTGGAAAATTCCAGGAAATTATGTCATGGCTTTAGAAGCTTCTGATGGGCTCATTGACATCATTTGAGTCAATTGGAGGTGTACCTGTGGATGTATTTCAAGGTCTGCCTTCAAACTCAATGCCTATTTGCATGACATCATGGGAAAATCAAAAGAAATCAGCCAAGACCTCAGAAAAAAATTGTAGACCTCCAGAAGTCCGGTTCATCCTTGGGAGCAATTTCCAAACGCCTGAAAGTACCACGTTCATCTGTACAAGCAATAGTACGCAAGTATAAACACTATGGGACCATGCAGCCATCTTACAGCTCAGGAAGGAGATGCGTTCTGTCTCCTAGAGATGAACGTACTTTGGCGTGAAAAGTGCAAATCAATCCCAGAACAACAGCAAAGGACCTTGTGAAGAAGCTGGAGGAAACTGGTACAAAAGTATCTATATCCACAGTGAAACGAGTCCTATATCGACCTATATCGGCTCAGCAAGGAAGAAGTCACTGCTCCAAAACTGCCATAAACCCGGACTACGGTTTGCAACAGTACATGGGGACAAAGATCATACTTTTTGATAGAATTGTCCTCTGGTCTAATGAAACAAAAATAGAACTGTTTGCAAGCCGAAGAACACCATCCCAACCGTGAAGCACGGGGATGGCAGCATCATGTTGTGGGGGTGCTTTGCTGCTGGAGGGACTGGTGCACTTCACAAAATAGATGGCGTCATGAGGAAGGAAAATGATGTGGATATAGTGACAAAACATCAGTCAGGAAGTTTAAGCTTGGTCGCAAATGGGTCTTCCAAGTGGACAATGACCCAAAGCATACTTCGAAATTTGTGGAAACCTCTTAGTGGTTAGGGTCATTTTTTTCAACTTTTTGATAAAAAGCGTGCAAAATTTCAACGTCCTGCTACTCATGCCAGGAATATAGTATATGCATATGATTAGTATGTGTGGATAGAAAACACTCTGAAGTTTATAAAACTGGTTTAATCATGTCTGTGACTATACCAGAACGTGTGTAGCAGGCAAAACCCCAAGGAAAAACTGTTCGCAAAAAAATATATATATCTTTCCGCCAGTTCCCTGTATTGTCTATGGCAAGGGAAATTAGATAGTGCCCAGTTTACAGTTCCTACAGATTCCACACAATGTCGCCAGTCTTGGGAATTGGGTTGAAGTTAATCTTTGGTGAAATGAAGAATAGGCACTTCCTGTCAGAGGGTACACGGTGGAAAGTATTGAAAGAGAGAAAATCGTCCATGATTGAATACAGATCGCCCCGTCATCAATTTGATCGATTATTAACGTTTACAAATACCTAAAGTTGGATTACAAAAGTACTTTCAAGTATTTTGTCAAAGTTTATAGGCAACATTTTTTATTTAAAAAAATTACGTTGCGTTTTGGAAAGCTGTTTTTTTCTGGATCCAGACGGGCTATATAAATGGACATTTTGGGTATACATGGACGGATTTAATCGAAAAAAAGAACCAAT
Organism: Oncorhynchus nerka; assembly: GCF_034236695.1. Lineage (NCBI taxonomy): Eukaryota > Metazoa > Chordata > Actinopteri > Salmoniformes > Salmonidae > Oncorhynchus > Oncorhynchus nerka. The sequence continues at coordinate 40,632,109 of NC_088403.1, forward strand.
TGTGATGTTTATGGGACATATTGGAGTGCCAACAAAGAAGCTCGTCAAAGGTAATGCATGTTTTATATTTTATTTCTGCGTTTTGTGTAGCGCCGGCTACGCTAATTCTTTTGTTTACGTCTCCTTCAGGTATTTCGGGGGTTTGCATGCTATCAGATAATAGCTTCTTATGCTTTCGCCGAAAAGCATTTTTAAAATCTAACATGTTGGCTCGATTCACAACGAGTGTAGCTTTAATTGAGTACCCTGCATGTGTGATTTAATGAAAGTTTGAGTTTTAACGAGTACTATATGAATTTGGCGCTACACATTTCCCAGGGCTAGTGGCTAGGGTGAGACGCTAGCGTCTCAGTGGCCTTAAGAGGACAACAAAGTCAAGGTATTGGAGTGGCCATCACAAAGCCCTGACCTCAATCCTATAGAACATTTCTGGGCAGTACTGAAAAAGCATGTGCGAGCAGGGATGCCTACAAACCTGACTCCGTTACACCAGCTCTGTCAGGAGCACCGCCACTGGGGAACCCAACTAAAGGGTATGAACGATGCTGAATGGGCGTAGACAAAGAGCTCTCCAGTAGGTGTACCAAATCACTGAAGGGCCATTTTATCAAAAGTGGGGTTACAAGTTTGATCAATTTTCAAAGCAGAATTGTTTTCCCCTTGTTCCTCAACTGTAGTGTATGATATACACTTTTCTAGCTCTGAGTCTCTACTTTTATCAAATGTGAAAAAAAAAAATAATAATAATTAAAATGTTGCTACATAAGATCGAGCCGGTCAGTAATATATGGGACGCACGCACACACCATGTGCCTGTAGGTGTGTGTGTGAGCGATGGGAGTCAATGAACTCAATAAATCAGCAGGCAGCATGTCAGGCCCTTCAGGTAAAGTGGTGGCTGTGTGTGTGTGTGTGTGTGTGTGTGGTTAAAGTGGTCTCTAGTGATAACATAATGGAACCATTATCTGATTCAGTTTAATGGTTGCCTAGCAGCCATATGTGCACCATGGATACACAAACACACGCTGGCATGCATGCAATGCACGGACACGCATAGACACCAAAACATATGCTGGTGCACACCCACATACTCATGAATGTACACAAACACATGCTCTCTTTCTCTCTCTTCATGTGGCCCTGTTTCTGTCTCTCCCCCCCACTCTATCTATCTATCTCTCTCCTAAACAAACCAGAGTGATTGACAGGGAAGTGAGAAAAAACCCACACTCTAATCAGTCCAAAACTCTTCTCGCAAATGAACGAGAACACTACCATCTTCAGATTACAGGGAAATACAACATTCTACATTAGATTGGTTTATGTAAAAATGTTCATGCTGAGATGGAGAACAACTGAACATGCCCATATTGGAACTAAAACAAGAATACTTGATGACATCATTAATCATTTGACTTAGCAAGGAGGTAATGCAGCCAATTTATCATTACTGACTAGGAGATGAGGAAAGAATGTGTGTCCACTGTCCAATTGGGTCATTTGGTCATGCCCTCTGGGTTTTAAAATGACACAGTCTAAAGGGGTAATCTGTGTGGATTACTATGTGAATCATGGGATTATCAGTCCCTTAATTGAGGGATAGAAATGCCTTTATACAACCCAATCTAATTTGTCTCTATCTTGCAATACACAGTGACCAGAACACACGCACACACATGCATGCTCATACACACAAATACACTGTCAGAAAACACAAGTAGCGGCCAAAATAACACACACACGCACACATCAGCGGTCAGCAAACTTGCATGCAGCACACACACCCACACAAACACCCATAACCCATTGTAATCAGGCAGATGAGTCACCCCCTAGCGACGTGTGTTGTCTCAGAATAGAAGCGAGACAGACATTCCCTCACATAGTTTATGATCCTCTCAGCAAGCCTTTACCATTTCAACACTTTCATTGCCAGACACACATCCTCCATAGTTTTCCCCTGAGATTGTTAAACCCATTATTTAAATTGGATAATATCAGAATCCGTTACCCCACCCTTCTCTATGTAATACCCTGCACACTGTATTTATAATGGATTCCCATTAGCTGCTGGCAAGGCAGCAGCTACTCTTCCTGGGGTCCAGCAACGTTATAAGGTAGTTTTATACAAAATATTACATTACATTACATTTCATAACCCTTTTCACAACACATTAAGTGTGTTCCCTCAGGCCGCTACTCTACTACCAAATATCTACAATTCAAAGTCCATGTGTACGTGTGTATTTGTAAGCGTGTGTATGTGTCTCTCGTCACAGTCCCCACTGTTCCATAAGGTGTATTGTTATGTTTTTTTCCCCCCTCTGATTCTACTGCTTGCATCAGTTACCGGATGTGGAGTAGAGTTCCATGTAGCCTCCCATAGTTTGTTCTTGACTTGGGGATTGTGAAGGGACTTCTGGTGGCATGTCTTGTGGGGTATGCATGGGTGTCCAAGCTGTGTGCTAATAGTTTAAACGGACACCTCGGTGCATTCATCACGTCAGCAATTCTTACAAAATCAAGTAGTGATGAAGTCGATCTCTCCTCTACTTTGAGCCATGAGAGAGTTACATGCATATTATGAATGTTAGCTCTCTGTGTACATTTAAGGGCCAGCCGTGCTGCCCTGTTCTGAGGCAATTGTAATTTTACTGTATGCCCGGATGCAAACACACACACACACACGTGCGTAGGCTTAATATGTTGTGTACACAGGACATTTTTTATATTTTCTAAATTGGCTGTTAGTTTACTGGCTGTTTTAGTACAGAATGAATATTGAGCGAGGGAGAAGGGACCGAAAGGGAGGGAAGAATATTAACACAATACATTAGTGTGGTCCTTAATTTGCTATTTAGTAAACCGATTATATAAATGAGAGACGATGAGATCAGGATACTAAAAGATGTAATGAGAGATGGATTGAAGCATGGAGGGAGGGAGAGGGATAAAGTGAAGTACTTGGAGGAATGGAAAACGATAACTATTGACATGTGGGTTGGAAAGGATAGTGAAGGGATGAAGTGAGCAAGGGAAGGAAGGATGAAAAGAGATGGAATTTGCAAAGACATACGTTTAGAGATTTAGGTCCCAATGGGTGGTTCAATAAGTGTCAGTTTCAAATGGATGATGTCTGACGAGACTTTCTCTCCCTCTCAATCCATCTCTCTCTCTCTGTTAATCCATCTCCCTCTCAATCCATCTCTTATTTCACCTTAGGCTCTCACGACTCTCTCTACCTCCCACATTCTCTCTTCCCCTCCCCGCCATTTGCATTATTACATACAGCCGGAAAAAACTTCTAGATATCAGAGCGGCGGTAACTCACCAGCATTTCAACCAGAAATAGGACATTCCTGAATTGGTTCGTAACCCCCAAGGCGATTGAACTTATCCCAGAGGCTGCTCCAAGAACTGCCGGCGGAGGAGAAGAGGTATTCGGATTGGACTTTTAGTCCGACTCAGGAGGCGTACACACCATCCACTGTTTCCGAGTATTTTACTCGCTAAAATTCAGTTCCTGGAGAACAAAATAGATGAGCTCAGGGCGAGGATCTCCTTCCAGAGACATCTCAGGGACTATCCGGATATACTGTCCCTGTCCATACAGGCAGCTGGGTTCTCAGTACATTGCGCAGATAGGAATGTCGAACTCTCCAGGAAGAAGAAAGTTGGAGGTATATGTCTCATTAACTACTCATGGTGTGATTGTAGTAACGTACAGGAACTCAAGTCCTTTTGTTCACCCGACCTAGAATACCTCACAATTAAATGCCAACCTCATTACTTCCCAAAATAACTTTCTCTTCGGTCATCGTCAGAGCTGTCTATATTCCACCTCAAGCCGATACCACGACAGCTCTCAAGGAACTACACTGGACTTTGTGCAAACTGGAAAACGCATATCCTGAGACAGCATTTATTGTAGCTGGGTTCTTAAAAAATAAAATCTGAGGAAAACACAACCAAAGTTCTATCAACACATTGCCTGCAGTATTCGTGCTTCAAAAACTCTCAAATTGTTACTTTCCCTTCCGGGATGGCTACACGGCCCTACCCTGCGTTCCCTACAGCAAACCAGATCACTTCTCCATTCTGCTCCTTCCTTCTTAGCCTAATGGATAGAGCGTTGGGCCTGTAACCGAAAGGTTGCTGGATCGAATACCCGAGTTGCAAAGATATAAATCTGTCTTTTGCCCCTGAACATGGCAGTTAACCCCTTGTTCCCCATTGTAAATAAGAATTTGTTCTTAACTGACTTGCCTGGTAAAATAAATAAATACAATTTATAGACAGAAACTCAAACAGGAAGTACCCATGGTAAGGACTGTTCAATTCTGACAAATCAGAATCTATGCTTCATATGTTTTTGATGACATGGACTGGGATATGTTCCGGGTTGCCTCTGAAAATAAAATGTATGACACTGACATGTTGACGGAGTTCAACATTCCCTATGCACTTCCTGATGTTCTCACTGTGACGATTAAAATCTATGCAAACCAAAAACCGTGGATAGCAGCTTTCGCACAAAACTGAAATTGCAAACCACTGCATTTAACTTCGGCAAGGTGACTGGGAATATGGTTGAATACAAACAGTCAAACAGGCAAAACGTCATTACAGAAACAGTGTAGTCGTTATTCAACGACTCCGACACGAGATGTATGTGGCAGGGACTCAAGATAATCACGGATTACAAAGGGAAAGCCAACCACGTCTCAGACACCAACATATTGCTCCCAGACAAGCTAAACACCTATGCCCGCTTTGAGGATAACAGAGTGCCACCGACTTGGGCCGCTCCTGAGGACTGTGAGCTCTCATTTTCCATGGCCGACGTAAGACTGCATCCCTAGCCGCGTCCTCAGAGCATGCGAAGAGTTTTTACGGACATATTCAATCTCTCCCTATACCAGTCTGCTGTCTCCACTTGCTTCAAAATGTCTACTATTGTTCCTGTACCCAAGAAAGTGAAGGTAACTGAAGTAAATGACTATAGCCCCATAGCACTCACTTTTGTCATCAAAAAGTGCTTTGAGGCTAGTTCAGGATCATATCACCTTACCCGACACCCTACCCACTGCAATTTGCATACTGCCCCAATAGAGCCATGGAGGTCGAAGGAATTGTCGGTAGAGCTCCGAGACAGGATTGTGCAGAGGCACAGGTCTGGGGAAGTGTACCAAAAAATGTCTGCAGCATTGAAGGTCCCCCAGAACACAATGGCCTCCATCATTCTTAAATGGAAGAACTTTGGTACCACCAAGAGAGCTGGCCGCCCGGCCAAACGCAGCAATTGAGCGAGAAGGGCCTTGGAGATAGGAGAACCTTCCAGAAGGACAACCATCTCCGCAGCACTCCACCAATCAGGCCATTATGGTAGAGTGGCCAGACGGAAGCCACTCTTCAGTAAAACGCACATGACAGCCCACTTGGAGTTTGCCAAAAGGCACGTAAAGGACTCTCAGACCATGAGAAACAACATCCTCTGGTCTGATGAATCCTATATGAATGATGCATCCTATAACTCTTTGGCCTGATGCCAAGCATCACATCTGGAGGAAACCTGGCACTATCTCTACGGCGAAGCATGGTGGTGGCAGTATCATGCTGTGGGGATTTTCAGCGGTAGGGATTGGGAGACTAGTCAGGATCAAGGGAAAGATGAACGGATCAAAGTACAGAGATCCTTGATGAAAACCTGCTCCAGAGGACCTCCGATTGGGGGTGAAGTTTCACCTTCCAACAGAACAACGACCCTCAGCACACAGCCAAGACAATGCAGAAGTGGCTTCAGGACAGGTCTCTGAATGTCCTTGAGTGGCCCAGCCAGAACCCCCATGATGTCAAGCAAATAGGCACTGAGTTTGAAGGTAAGCCTTGAAATACATCCACAGGTACACCTCCTATTGACTCAAATGATGTCAATTAGACCATCAGAAGCTGCTAAAGCCATGACATTTTCTGGAATTTTCCAAGCTGTTTAAAGGCACAGTCAACTTCTGACCCACTGGAATTGTAATACAGTGAATTATAAGTGAAATAATAATCTCTCTGTAAACATTTGTTGGAAAAATGACTTGTCATGCGCAAAGTCAATGTCTTGACCGACTTGCCAAAACTAAATCAAATCAAATTGTATTTGTCACATACACATGGTTAGCAGATGTTAATGCGAGTGTAGCGAAATGCTTGTGCTTCTAGTTCTGACAATGCAGTAATAACCAACAAGTAATCTAACTAACAATTCCTAAACTACTGTCTTATACACAGTGTAAGGGGATAAAGAATATGTACATAAGGATATATGAATGAGTGATGGTACAGAGCAGCATAGGCAAGATACAGTAGATGGTATCGAGTACAGTATATACATATGAGATGATTATGTAAACAAAGTGGCATAGTTAAAGTGGCTAGTGATACATGTATTACATAAGGATGCAGTCGATGATATAGAGTACAGTATATACGTATGCATATGAGATGAATAATGTAGGGTAAGTAACATTATATAAGGTAGCATTGTTTAAAGTGGCTAGTGATATATTTACATAATTTCCCATCAATTCCCATTATTAAAGTGGCTGGAGTTGAGTCAGTGTCAGTGTGTTGGCAGCAGCCACTCAATGTTAGTGGTGGCTGTTTAACAGCCTGATGGCCTTGAGATAGAAGCTGTTTTTCAGTCTCTCGGTCCCAGCTTTGATGCACCTGTACTGACCTCGCCTTCTGGATGATAGCGAGGTGAACAGGCAGTGGCTCGGGTGGTTGATGATCTTTATGGCCTTCCTGTAACATCGGGTGGTGTAGGTGTCCTGGAGGGCAGGTAGTTTGCCCCCGGTGATGCGTTGTGCAGACTTCACTACCCTCTGGAGAGCCTTACGGTTGAGAGCGGAGCAGTTGCCGTACCAGGCGGTGATACAGCCCGCCAGGATGCTCTCGATTGTGCATCTGTAGAAGTTTGTGAGTGCTTTTGGTGACAAGCCGAATTTCTTCAGCCTCCTGAGGTTGAAGAGGCGCTGCTGCGCCTTCTTCACGATGCTGTCTGTGTGAGTGGACCAATTCAGTTTGTCTGTGATGTGTATGCCGAGGAACTTAAAACTTGCTACCCTCTCCACTACCGTTCCATCGATGTGGATAGGGGGGTGTTCCCTCTGCTGTTTCCTGAAGTCCACAATCATCTCCTTAGTTTTGTTGACGTTGAGTGTGAGGTTATTTTCTTGACACCACACTCCGAGGGCCCTCACCTCCCTGTAGGCCGTCTCGTCGTTGTTGGTAATCAAGCCTACCACTGTTGTGTCGTCCGCAAACTTGATGATTGAGTTGGAGGCGTGTGTGGCCACGCAGTCGTGGGTGAACAGGGAGTACAGGTGAGGGCTCAGAACGCACCCTTGTGGGGCCCCAGTGTTGAGGATCAGCGGGGAGGAGATGTTGTTACCTACTCTCACCACCTGGGGACGGCCCGTCAGGAAGTCCAGTACCCAGTTGCACAGGGCGGGGTCGAGACAGCATTTTCACATAGGTATTCCTCTTGTCCAGATGGGTTAGGGCAGTGTGGTTGCGATTGCGTCGCCTGTGGACCTATTGGGACGGTAAGCAAATTGGAGTGGGTCTAGGGTGTCAGGTAGAGTGGAGGTGATATGGTCCTTGACTAGTCTCTCAAAAGCACTCCACGAGGAGCCTGTCTGTTATGCAAATGCAGTAAGAAGCCATGGTAAGTTGCTAGCTAGCATTAAACTTATCTTATAAAAAACAATCAATCAATAAATCATAATCACTAGTTAACTACACATGGTTGATGATATTACTAGTTTATCTAGCGTGTCCTGCGTTGCATATAATCGATGCGGTGCGCATTCACGAAAAAGGGCTGTCGTTGCTCCAACGTGTACTTAACCATAAACATCAATGCCTTTCTTAAAAGCAATACACAAGTATATATTTAGTTAATATTGCCTGCTAACATGAATTTCTTTTAACGAGGGAAAATGTGTTACTTCTCTTGCAACAAAGTCAGGGTATATGCAGCACTTTGGGCCGCCTGGCTCGTTGCGAACTGTGTGGAGACTATTTCTTCCTAACAAAGACAGCCAACTTCGCCAAACGGGGGATGATTTAACAAATGCGCATTTGCAAAAAAAGCACAATCGTTGCACGCCTCTACGTAACCATAAACATCAATGCCTTTCTTAAAATCAATTACACAGAAGTATATATTTTTAAACTTGCATATTTAGCTAAAAGAAATCCAGGGTAGCAGGCAATATTAACCAGGTGAAATTGTGTCACTTCTCTTGCGTTAATTCTCTTCCGTTAAGAGTCAGGGTATATGCAACAGTTTGGCCGCCTGGCTCGTTGCGAACTAATTTGTCCGAAGTTTACGTAATTATGACATAACATTGAAGATTGTGCAATGTAACAGGAATATTTAAACTTATGGATGCCACCCGTTAGATAAAATACGGAACGGTTCCGTATTTCACTGAAAGAATAAACGTTTTGTTTTTCGAGATGATAGTTTCCGGATTCGACCATATTAATGACCTAAGGCTCGTATTTCTGTGTCTTATTATGTTATAACTAAGTCTATGATTTGATAGAGCAGTCTGACTGAGCGATGGTAGGCACCAGCAGGCTCGTAAGCATTTATTCAAACAGCACTTTTGTACGTTTTGTCAGCAGCTTTTCGCAATGCTTCAAGCATTACGCTGTTTGCCTTCAAGCCTATCAACTCCCGAGATTAGGCTGGTGGAACCGATGTGAAATTGCTAGCAAGTTAGCGGGGTGCGCGCTAATATCGTTTCACTCACTCTGAGACTTGGAGTAGTTGTTCCCCTTGCTCTGCTTCGATGGTGGCTGTTGTCGATGTGTTCCTGGTTCGAGCCCAGGTAGGAGTGAGGAGAGGGACGGAAGCTATACTGTTACACTGGCAATACTAAAGTGCCTATAAGAACATCCAATAGTCAAAGGTATATGAAATACAAATCGTATAGTGAGAAATAGTCTTGTAATTCCTATAATAACTACAACTTAAAATTTCTTACCTGGGAATATTGAAGACTCATGTTAAAAGGAACCACCATATTTCATATGTTCTCATGTTCTGAGCAAGCAACTCAAACGTTAGCTTTCTTAAATGGCACATATTGCACTTTTACTTTCTTCTCCAACACTTTGTTTTTGCATTATTTAAAACAAATTTAACATGTTTCATTATTTTTTTGAGGCTAAATGAGATTTTATTGATGTATTATATTATTCAGTATTGTTGTAATTTTCATTATTACAATTAAAAAATCGGCATCTGCTTTTTTTGGTCCTCCAATAATCGGTATCGGCGTTGAAAAATCATAATCGGTCGACCTCTACTTTGAACCTCTAAATTTGACTGGTATACTCATAGTCCCAGACGATATAAGATAGAATGGCCCCGCCTGCCTGTGGGGAAAACATCCTGTAGTTACCTAGGTTACCCCATTTGCTCACAGCAAAACCATACCTTTTTCAAAGGCAATTTTCTTGTCTGCTTGTTTTAGTCAATTACAAAACTACATTTTAAGAAAAGTACTACATTCCAAATCATTACTTTTCAACATTGCCTGCTCCCGAGCGTTCTCACTACTTAGAAAAATGTAATATTGTTGAGCTTCCCTCATGCACCTTTTCATGACTATGCTAGCAGCCAGGTGAGTGAGTGCTAGCTGGCTACTGACTAGAATATTTTATTGAAAATTAATTACAGGTATATCTAATTTAAATAGTTACTCACACCTGTGAGTCAATACTTTGTAGAAGCACCTTTGGCAGTGATTACATCTGAGTGTCTTTCTGGGTAAGTCTCAAAGAGCTTTCCACACCTGGATTGTGCATTATTTGGCCATTATTCTTTTCAAAATTCTTCAAGCTCTGTCAACTTGATTGTTGATCATGCATTTTCAGGTCTTGCCAAAGATTTTCAAGTAGATATAAGTCAAAACTGTAACTGCCACTCAGGAACATTCGCTGTCTTCTTGGTAAGCAACTCCACTGTCGATTTGGCCTTGTGTTTTAGGTTTTTATCCCGCTGAAAGGTGAATTCATCTCCCAGTGTCTGGTGGAAAGAGGACTGAACCAGGTTTTCCTCTAGGATTTTGCCTGTACTTATTTCCATTCCGTTTCTTTTTTATCCCGAAAAAGCCCAGTCCTTAACGATTACAAGCATACCCTTAACGATTACAAGCCACTCTACCATAAAGGCCTAATTGGTGGAGTGCTGCAGAGATGGTTGTCCTTCTGGAAGGTTCTCCCATCTCTACAGAGGAACTCTGGAGCTCTGTCAGTGACCATTGACCAACTCCTTGACAAAGGTCCTTCTCCCCCAATTGCTCAGTTAGGACGTCTTGGCGGTCCAAACTTCTTCTAATAAAGAATGATGGAGGCCACAGTGTTCTTGAGGAGCTTCAACGCTGCATAAATGTTTTGGTACCCTTCCCCAGATCTGTGCCTCGACACAATCCTGTCTCTGAGCTCTATGGACATATCCTTCGACCTCATGGCTTTGTTTTTGCTCTGACATGCACTGTAAACAAGTGTGTGCCTTTTTACCAGTCATGTCTAATCAATTGAATTTACCACAGGTCGACTCCAATCATGTTGTAGAAACAGCTCAAGGATGATCATTGGAAACAAGATGCACCTGAGCTCAATTTTGAGTGTTGTAGCAAAGGGTCTCAATACTTATGTAAATAAGGTATTTCCGTTTTTTAAATTTGTAATAAATTTGCAAACATTTTTTTTAAAAACTGTTTTTTTTGGTCATTAAAGGGTAATGTGTGTAGACTGAGGGAATTTGTTTTAATCCACTTTAGAATAAGGATCTAACGTAACAAAATGTGAAAAAGTCAAGGGGTCTGAATACTTTCCAAATGCACATCTTCGAATTCCAGGTCTGACAGGAAAAATCAGAGGTTGAATCGACAAGACAATTAATATAAGTTCCTTTTTAACGGGGTATGGTAGTAGGTGCCAGGCTCACCGGTTTGAGTGTGTCAAGAACTGCAATGCTGCTTGCTTTTTCAGACTCAACAGTTTTCTGTGTGTATAAAGAATGGTTCACCACCCAAAGGACATCCAGCCAACTTGACACAACTGTGGGAGTCAACATCGGCCAGCATTTCTGTGGAATGCTTCCAACACCATGCCCCAACGAATTGAGAATTTTCTGAGTGCAAAAGGGGTGCAACTCAATATTATGAAGTTGTTCTTAATATCTGTAAACTCAGTGTGTGTGTATATATCACAGGACCGTTTATTACGTTGCACCCCCCCCCCCCCCCATAAAAATGATTTTATCCTACAGACAGTACACATGGCATTGGCTTGCTATGTTTTAAGCAGGCAGACGGGCATCCATGCATTCCGTTACTGTTGAACAATTGATCTTAGAATGGGCAAAACTAGTGAACTAAGCAACTTTGATTATGGCATGATCGTCGGTGCCAGGCACGCCGGTTTTAGTATCTCATGAAACGTCCAGCCTCCTGGGCTGTTCACAAACGACAGTGTCTAGGGATTACTGAGAATGTTGCGACAAACAAAAACATCCAGTTAGCGGCAGTCTTGTTGTTGAAAAGAGCTTGTTGATGAGAGAGGTCGAAGGAGAATGGCAAGAATTGTTCAAGCTAACAGGCGGGCCATAAACAGGCAAATAACGGCGCATTACAACAGTGGTGTACAGAAAGTCATCTCGGAACTCACAACTCGTCGGTCGTTGTCACGGATGGGCTACAGCAGCAGTCTACCACACCAGGTTCCACTCCTATCCAGCCCATTGGTCAAGCGATCACCAACACAGGACTATTAAGGAGTGGAAAAATATTGCTTACTTTGACGAATCCCGGTTCCTGTTGCGTCATGCTGAGGTCAGGATTTGGCGTAAGTAGGATGAGTCCATGGCCCCATCCTGCCTGGTGTCAATGGTACAGGCTGGTGGCGTTCATGTAATGGTGTGGGGAATGTTTTCCAGTCACACGATAGGTCCGTTAATAATTTAACAACATTTGAAGGCCACACCTTGTAGAATCCACGTCCCAAATAACAGGCTGTTCTGGAGGCAAAGGGAGGTCCAACCCAGCACTAGATGGGTGTACCTAATAATAAACTCGGTTAACATGGGCCAGCATCCCTGTGGTATGCTTTCAACACCTTGTAGAGTCTATGCCCGATGTTCTGAGGGTGCAACTCAATATTAGGAAGGTGTTCCTAATGTAGTATAGGCCTATTTTGTTTTCTTCATTTTTGACCATAGGTTACCATAGGTTATAGCCCTATGACATGGCCCTTCGTCGGCATAATCCACCCATTGGTCACACGAGACCCAGGTTTCATCCCAAATGGCTCCCTTTATACTGCACTATTTTTTTAACCAGTTTGGCTATGAGTTGGTCTAAGAGTTGAGATTGAGTTATTTTACTAATGTCTTTAATAAGTGTCCGGTCTTGAGCAGTGATCCAAAAAAGAATCAGCTGTGATTCACTACTGTGTCCCGAGAATCCCGACCCGCCATCTTGAAAAAAATCTTCTGTTATTGTGTTAAGTCAGTCACCCTGTTATCTTCCGGATCATCAGGTTGGCAGCGCCAGCCTAACGGCTGCCCAGTAGCTGTCTGTCTATGCCCAGTGGAGATGCGGAGTTGGAGACATGCTACAGTGCACTGACACCACACACACACACACCACACACACACACACACACACACACACACCACACACACACACACACACACACTTGGGTATTACCTGTCAGACTCAGCCTGTCAACTGTGCAGGATGTTGCTCCACAGGGGGTTTGGATCGTTTGTATGTGTGGGTGGGTGGTCTGGGTGCAAGAGCAACCAATAACGTCACTGTGTCCTGCCAGGAGAGTTGTCCTCTGACATTGGCTACCATTAAGTGTTCCACAAGACGTGCCTGGCATAGCCGTCATGAAGCACACACACAGCTTGTCATTGACACAGCTGGGTTGGTATCTTGGCATCCACTTATGTTGGCACTGGGCAACAGTACATAATACAGTACATTGTTTAACATCAATATTACCATATTGAAGGGCAAGGTGCAGAGAATGTATCCCTAGACTACATACTGTAGTCTAAGGGATAGAAATGTGACATTATTTCACTATTCAAATAATTTCATGACATTTTTGCGGATATCCGTATGGTCGTGTGATTATTTATATATATATTAATATATATATATATATATATGTATTTTTCTTTTTTAAGCTCTAGACTGTATTGACCAATCAGAATAAGTCAAATGCCCATGGCAGAGATAAACAGTGGAAGGCTGCTTTCGCTGGTATTTGTTTGCTAAAAGCAGTCAGAGAAGTCTGATTTTCCCTGTGATGGAACTGATTCTGTTCGAAAAGTGTTTTGCATTGTGTCAGGTCTTGTGGAAATGTTGTTAGGTTTGCGCCTGTAATTGGTATTTGGAGTGGGGAAAATAGCATACCAAAGCCAGGGCAGACTGGAGGACCTAATGTGCAACAGATGCTCAATGCACGATTCTAAAATTACATTTAAAAGTTTGTTGGTTTATTATTTTATGTATTTAAAAGACGAGGGACAGAAATATAGATTTTTGGCACTGCAGTCTAGGACTGGAGACGAGACAAGGGGAAGATGGAATATTATTATTGTAAAGAAAAGATGGAGAGTATTCATTGGAGTTTGGCAGGTATATCTTCATATTCCAGGTCTGACAGGAAATAACCTGTGGAATGTGAGTTGAAATCATATCTCCGGTGCCACCGACTGCCGTAGTGCCCATTAATCCCTATACTTAAACTTAAACTGACCCTGCGTTGTGCCTGATCCATATGCTGCTTTCAGCCTCTTGTGTGTGAGGTAGCCTTGGGGATAAGGTTATATGACAGCAAAATATAATCCTATAACAATGTCCATTGCACTTGGTTTGGCACCATACTGTAGGACAGTGGTCCCCAGCCAGGGGTACTAGGATCCCTGGGGGTACTTGGCTTATCCACAGGGGTACTTGGGAACACTGGGAACTTCAGGGGTATTCCAGGCAGATCAAAATTGAGTTGGTGGTTCAGTAACCGAAAAGGGTTTGGAACCACTGGTCTAGGACACTGGTTCCCAACCTTTTTTGAACCATGGGATATACAATTCTTTGGCACACCTATTAATATACTGCAAATCATTTATTTGTTGCTGGTGCCGCTTTACTTTTTTGACTGTGTCATGGGACCTGCGCCGACACTTGGCACACTCCATTGAAGCAGCCTCAGCTCTCACAACTCTCTGATTGCTTCCAGTGTCACCAAAGTACTGTCAAACCACCATTTTGTTTATCACATTTGATATAGCAGTGGCTCCCTCATTGAACGCGTCAATGTGGCTTTTTCCACAACGAAGACGGTTTTGGGGCATCGCGACCATATTACAGAGTTCAGACATTCATTTGAATTATTTTGAGGATGTTGTTATTTGACATCCTATGATATACAGGTAACATTTTCTGTGCAACCTCTATTAAAACACGTATGTCCTCCAAGGTTTTTGTGACAGGGTGGATCTTCACCATTTTCTATGGCTCGCCGGTACCAGCACCAATGCACACACCGATCTGGTAGTTGGAAGTGAATCCTCTCTTGTGCCAAGTGCCATCGAAGGATACATGAATGTCTATGATGGCATCCTCCTTCAGCAACTCTACTACGTCTGGGTCTATATCTGCGTATGCTCTTCTAATAATCTTTGCAGTACTCTCCATTGACTGCAGCCCTCTCTGTATCTCTGCAACTAAAGCGTGTGTGGGGGGGTGCTAATGTCTGTCGACATTACAGTCAAAACTGCAGGACTAAATATCAGCATGGGACCCTATGTAAATATTAGCATATCAGCATGTATTTACTTTATGTAAAGCTCATTTCTCACGAATCACATTAGGCTACAGCCCCCTAACACTCTAGGCCTATGTTACAGTCTCATTGTATAGTTCTGTTTTTCTATCACTCTGTTTAATTAACTTTGAATATATCTGCTGGAGCAAGGAAATACATATTATTTATACACAGCAAGAGCAAGTCACCTGAAAATGGGTCTCCCTTTAAAAAAAAAAAAAATTACCTTTCATTCTCCTGTCATGTCTATATGAGCTGAGACGCAAGGAAGGAATCCCTAGGACTTTGCTTACTTTTTTTAGAGCTGCATAAACAAGTCCAAGTTCATGGGCTAGAAGAACCATCCTCACATAATATCAAATGCCACATCTCCCTTCGAGCACTTCTGTAACCTGGAGGAAGTGTAAACACTCCTAAATTCATCACGATCACTTTTCACAGTCTATCATGACAGAATTACAGAATCACTGGTTGGTGGGGTCTATAGTGATTTTCAGTCCAGTGTTAAGACAGACACTAAGGGCAAATCAAATCATGTACAAGTTGGTTTATTTGTGACATGTGGAATAAAAGCCACTGTTGGCTGGCTGTTGTCTGGTAGATCGCTGCTAGTTGTCGTCATCTTCATCTCAACTAATTTGTCTCAACGCGCTGCCGCCAGCTACCTCCCTTTTCCTGTACTGCCACTGCCTCGATCGGCTGATCAGGCAAATGATTTTTTTTCATTCACCTAACTGAGATTGCCTATTTTTATTCACATACTGTAGGCATATTCTTCTGGGTTTCTCATTTTGTCTCTCTTTTACGTGGATTCTACATGGGAGATTTTTTTTAAACAAATCAGGTTGCCTGAAAGAGCCTTTAAATGCCAGTAACCAATCGGATGTCAGGAAGCGCTACGTCTACAAAGGATATACCCATGTATAGACTAGCTAACAATATGCTCCGGAAAACAAGCTTTTGAATGATATATGATTCATGGTGGTTGAAGTTCTACATGAAACATGCTATCAAGAACAACATTTATGGTAGGTGTTGTTGAGTTGGGATAAAATGATACAAATAAAGTTTTAATATACATTACTGACAATTTTATTTGTACATTTTAAGGAAGTTATAGTTGGAAAATATACCAAAATCTGAAAATTGACAGATGGAAGCAAAATCAAAATTTTTGTATGTGGTGCCTAGCCTTAAGACCACCCAGGTCGTGAGGTCATTTTCAGTTTATCATGGCCGGAGACGCATGAACATGCCAGTTATAGCTAACTAATAAAGAGCTACGTTTTATAAAGATCCTGTCATAATGCATTGTATTATTTTGTACAAAGTGTGCAAAACAAGACATGGTGTCAGAGTTAAAGGACTAAAAGATGGATTTGTCTGGAGTTCCTTCACCTCGAAAGGACTGAGAGTCTACAAACTTAGCCGACGCAAGTTCATGCAGCGTGTGGAGCTAGAACTAGTTAAGCTTGTCTGGTAGGCTCATGTAACTGGGCAGCTCTCGTTTGTAATAGTTTGCAAGCCCTGCCACATCTGACGAGCGTCAGAGCCGGTGTAGTATGATTAAGCCCCTTAGATATTCTTACAGTCAGATTTCCCCTAATGCAAAATGCCACTTAGCTATTACCTGTAATTATTGGTAGAGAGTCACGTCATTGAAAAAAATATTTTTCGATATACTGTAGGCCTACCGTAGGTCAACATGAGTCTCTGAGTAATGTGTTGTTAAAAGTGGTGTAGGTCTTTTTTATTTAAAAAGCATATTGAAGTTCGAAGCAATAGGATTTGACGCAATAGCCTACCTACTGTGATCAACTATTTCAGCGCCGTTTCACGCTGCTCTGAGACAAGCATGGGGACTTGTCTTGGTAAATCAAATAGATTTTTATTTTCACTGAATCTCCATTTTTGTATTGGTTAGACTACAATTATGTTGTGGAAATGTTATGCTCTTAGTACTGTAGCCTACTCCAAACCATCACGTTGTACAGTGCCTTATTTTTTATCTGAAACTCTGAGGGTTTCGTTTTTCTTGGAATAGAAACACTATAATATTAAACAAATTAATTCAGCTACATTTCTTAAAATTAATCCCTTATACTATGTTCTTACAAAAAAGGTTTTAAATTCTCTAATACAGCCAATATTTAAGGCTATCAAATGCTTCTCAAAGATGCCCTCTTGTGGTCAAACTAGCACTAACTAGTATTAATGGTAACAATTGCTGACAATTAAATAACGTTTCATAGAATTCTGCGGCAGCCCGCAAGGTGTGCAGTATGACGCAACTTTTACAGGAAGAACCACTGTACGTCTACCCACCGAGACAGATTCCCCTTGCTCTCTGTGCCCTTCTGAAGAAAAAGGTGGTGAGCATGGAGCAATCTGCCATCGTCACCAAGGTTACAGAACCGCTGGATTGGGTCGGTGGTGGTGGAGAAACCAGGCACAGGCAAGCTCAGAGTTCGTCTTCACCCAAGAGACTTGAACAAGACTACAGGTTTCATCGCTTGCCTTTTTGGGAGTATCTCAGTCCAAGACGAGTTTCAGCGAAAGAATAATGAGATGTATAAAGGCCTCGATGGAGTTGTGGCAATTGTGGATGACATTCTTGTCTATGGTCGAACCAAAGAGGAATACGACAGAAACTGCGAGATGCTGCAAAGGTCCCGCGAGAGAGGAGTCCGGCTCAACCCTGAGAAGAACACAGTTGGCGCTACAGAGGTCAGCTACTTTGGACGTCTTCTCACTGCGAATGGAATCAAGCCAGATCCAAAGCAGATCTCTGCCATAGAGGACATGGAGCCACCAAAGAGCCGCACAGAGCTGGAAACGGTGCTTGGCATGGTCAACTACTTAGCCAAGTTCACACCCAGCATCTCTAATGCTAATGTACATTAGCTGCTAAAGCAGTCTAGTGAGTTCCTCTGAGACGAACAACACGACATTACTTTCCAGAAAATCATCATTCCTACCAGTCTCAAAAAATAGATTTTTGACAAAGATCCATGTTGGACACATGGGCATGGAAAAGTGTAAACAGAGAGCACGGGCCATTTTGTTTTGGAATGTGCAAACAAATAGAAGACATTGTTCTTTTGTGTTCAGTAGGTGAGAATGACAACAAACTGACAAAATTAACTGTTTTCCTGAAAGAGAGCATAGTGGACTAAACACACACACAACACACACCATACTTACCTGTAACACCACAATAACTGTTGACTGACAGAGGCATGCTCAGCTTCATACCACACAAGATCAGGAAGAGAGCTCAAGGCTAGAGCTGTCCTAGACCTGTGAAATGTCAAAGGGTGTAGGCGGATCGCAGCCCTAAATGTGTTCCAGACTGTAAACTTGTTGTTGAAACATTAACTTGAAATGCTTTGGTATTGTATTTGTTTGAAATGTTGATGTCATTGCTACAGTGAAAAGCGGAGTTGCCGAGAAATCTTGGTTCACAAACAGTATTTTGAATCATTGTTTCAGTCTGTTATGTTGATGCGTTACGCAGTTGGTGCAGTCTAAATGGTTACTTACCTCGAGTTCAAACTACAGAGCATGTATTCAGAAGAAACCCTTAAAAATGTTTTTTTTTAACGAAGGAGGATGTAATATTCATATGTGTCAACATACTGAATTTTAATAGGTTGCGTTCTACTGTCATATCATACTGCGCTATGATTGGCTAATACCACCCAGGTCGTGAGGTCATTTTCAATTGATCATGGCCGGAGACAGTTATAGCTAGCTAATAAAGAGCTATGCTTTATGAATATCCTGTCGTAATGCACTTTATTATTTTGTACAACGAGTTCAAAACAAGACAATTAAGACAAAAATGAGGTCTGGGGTCGTGCAGTGGTCTCAGCCGCTGCCTCTTGATCACATACTGTGTACAGCTGCTAGTTTTGAATCTGACCCACTATTCTAGCATCCTCTCTCCCCTGTTACTTTCCTTTCTAACCTATCCACCCAAAAAAATATGAAATAGGTAGGAGTGTCTCTCCTTTATATTATGTTGTAGAATGGGCCCTAAAGGATCCATTATGAAGCATTATGGCTTGGCTTGTGTTAGTGCTTGCGTTAGAATAGTGCACACACACCCACACACACCCCCTTAGGATCCCATTATGAAGTATTAGGGCTTGTGTTAGTGCTGGTGTTAGAGCAGGGATGATGAGCCAAATGTTTTGTTTGACTTTACTTTAGACGAATGTACCACAGAGTGTGAAACAGAGACCCGGGGAAGCTTGGGTTAGGATGCATTGTGTGTGTGAGGAACAACCCACGGCTGCTTCAGTCAGTATGTATTCTTGAGAGAATGAGGTCTTGATGGTGATCTAAACCGCATGAATGCCCCAAAAACATCCTCTGTTTCTCTCTGTCTCTCTGTCTCTGTTGCCTTGTCGGTCTCTCGATGTCTCTCTCTCGCTCTGTGTGTCTCTCTCTGCCTCTCTGTATTGCTAAAAAAATAAAAATAACACACAGAGAGACAGAGAGAAAAGGAGGATGTTTTTGGGGCAGTCTCCGTCGCCTTGTCTGTCTGTCGGTCTCTCTGCCTCTCTGTATTGCTTAGTCCTCTTGTTTCGATTTATTTATTTATTTTTCCCAATTTTGCCAGAAGTTGTTTGTGTTTACGGACTCCTCAATTAGTGTCAGCTGCTTGCTGTTGTACTGTGCTTTTTTTTGGTTCTGAGTGTACGTTTATAGAGTTTTAAAGTCTCACAGTAATGAAGGCATAATTCATCATTATTTGGGTCTCTGTGCTTTTAGTTGGATAGTGTTCTAAGTTTTTTTTTTCTTTTAATTTTTACAATCTGCATCAAACCAGTTGTCATCTGTGGCCTGAATATATATTTGATGTTTTGTACTGCTAGATTGATGCCTTCTTTACTGTGAGTGAACGTGGTATCCAGAAAGTTATCTAAGAGTGTTTGAATATTTTGGTTACATTGGTTACATTTTGGTTACATTACTGTTTTTGGGCCCACCTGTATGAATTTCTGATGTTGTACAGCTTACTGAGTTTTGAATGTGTGGTTGTTTCCATGTCTGCTCTTTTGAGGAACAACATAATTTGGCTGTGATCAGACAAGGGTGTTAGTGGCTTGATGGTGAATGAGCTGAGAGAGAAGGGGTCAATGACGGTAATCATATAGTCTACTGTGCTGTGGCCAAGAGGTGAGCAATAGGTGAATCTCCTCAAAGACTCCCCCCCGTAACCTACCATTGACAAAGTACAGACCCAGGTTTCTACAGTACAGAGCTGCAACAGATCCCTTCCGTTTTTGTTGATGGTGCTGTCACTGTTGTTTCTATGGGGGAGATTAAGGCAGTATGAACTGTAATAAAGCTGTCCCCTCGTGTGGTCATTAGATCAGGTAGTGTTCCTGTTCGTGCATTTGTGTCCCTGGGCCTGGAAATTGGAACGTCTCTTCCTCAAGGGTGGGGAAGATCTCTGAGTAATATGGGGATTCAGAGGGGGGATATATATTGTGCAAGGAACACATTTTTCTGTCAGTACAAGTTTTTTTCTCTCAGTTTTAACCAAATGTGATATTTACCCATTTTGAGGGGATCAATTCGATTTTGTAGTTCGGATTTATACCAAATGATCAGTCCTCCAGAGTTTTTGCCCCTATTGACAGAGCTGTATTTCTGTGATGGCACAATTACCTCTCTGTAGCCTGTGGGACAGTGAGTGACAATGTCTACCTTACACCATGTCTCCTGCAGAATGATGACGTCAACATCTTCAAGTCCAAGGCTAAACTCTTGAGTCCAAATGTTGATGAGTTTAGGCCATGAATGTTCCACATGCTAACTGATAGTGATTTCGTGTTGCAAAAATAAAGAATAGTGGAAAGAATTGTCTCTTTCTCTCGCTCTCTCTTTCTTTCTCTTTCACTCTTTCTCTCTGTGTGTCTCTCTTTCTCTCTCTCTCTCATTTCAATTCGCTTTATTGGCATGACGTAACAATGTACATATTGCCAAAGCTGCTTTTGGTTATTTACAATATAATAATGAGAATCAAATTGTCAACGGGACAACAGTAACAACAATAACCAAGTGTCAAAATAACCATACATTCAACAATAAACATACAGTAGAGTACATGTGCATGTTGATTGGTCTGTCAGACACTGTCCTTTATCTTATGGCAGGCAGCAATGTAGTGCGCTGCCAACCCACAGCTCTCTGCCTCCTCCACCAACAGGACAGGTAGTCTACTCTCATCAGAGAGGTCTTTGAAACCTTGAATAAGGGTTTCAAATTTGGGGAAATGACACTCTCTAATTGTTTTATATTTTTTTTTACATTTTGTCAGGAAATGCAGCTCCGTCTCAGGTTCTGCTGTTGTGCAGAGGTTGCACAGGCTTTCCTCTACAGGGAGCCAGGTTTTCCTGTGTCTACCCTTCTTAATGGCAAGGCTGTGCTCACTGAGCCTGTACTTTGTCAAGGTTTTGATCAGTAACCATAGTCAAATATTTAGCCACAGTGTACTGTCGATTTAGGGCCAGATAACACTGCATTTTTCTTTTGTGTTTGTGCTTGTGTTTCCCAATAAGCAATATAATTTTGTTTTGACTGTGTTGTAATTTGGTTTATCCTGATTGATTGGATGTTCTGGTCCTGAGGCTTCAGTGTGTTAGTAGAACAGGTTTGTGAACTCAGCCCCAGGACCAGCTGGATGAGGCGACTCTTTTCTTGGCTCAGCTCTTCGCATTGCAGGGCTTGGTAATGATATGAGAGGGGGTCACTGTATTTTAGATGTTTCCAAAAAACTTAATTGCTCTTTTTTGAGTTTTTGTCAAGAGTGTGCAAAGCTGTCACCAAAGCAAAGGGTGGCTACTTTGAAGAATCTCAAATATAAAATATATTCAGATTTGCTTAACACTGTCTTTTGGTTACCACATGATTCCATATGTGTTATTTCATAGTTTAGATGCATTCACTATTATTCTACAATGTCAAAAATAGTAAAAAATAAAGAAAAACACTTCAATGAGTAAGTGTGTCCAAACTTTTGACTGGAACTGTAGATGCAATGGAAAGAAAATGTATTCAATTTTACCCATTTCAGCCGTTACCGGGGTGTGTTTGACAGGTCATTGCAAACATTTCCGCGCTCGTAATATTAATGGGGGGAAAAAACTACAGGCACAAACAAGAGTAAGAGTCACAGTAGTAAAATGAAGGCAATGAATCCTGCGAGATTTAAGGGACAAGTGGATTTTATATCAATGCACACAGGAGTTAGAGAAGTGGAGAGTAAGAGAGCGAGAGAGACTTTAGCCATTCATATTCCTATCTGTATTCAAATCACCTTGTTGACTTTGTTCCTCCCCTCTCTCACTCCCTCCCGCTCTACTTCCCTCTGTCCTCTATATTCTAATCACCTTGTTACCTCTATTTCCTTGACAGGGAGACAGATTTGAGTTCTGTTCTTTCCTGCAGGCTTTGGGTCGTCATGGTAATTGCGTGTTCTCTCTCTCTCTCTCTCTCTCTCTCTCTCTCTCTCTCTCTCTCTCTCTCTCTCTCTCTCTCTCTCTGAAGTGAGGGAGGAAGCGAACGGAGAGAGAATGGAATAAGAGGGTGAGTGAATGAGATACTTGTAATTCTTGCCCTCTTACTTCAAAATAGGAGAGGAGCGGATGGAAGAACGTTGAGGATTTAAAGTATTTGTCACACTTGCCCTGTGACCTCAATGGAGGAAAGGAGGTATGGAATAAGAGAGGGGGGAGGGAGTGGGTGAATATGAGAGAAAAACAGAGGATGATTGAGGAGAGCAGGAAAGTAATGATGGAATGAAGAATGCCCTCAGACCCCAATGTGTCAACCTGAGAATATAGATGTCACCTTCTTTCACCACTCACCCATGAATTTACTGGGGGGATCCACTGTGTATGTGTGACTTTATTTCTCTTTCTTATGACATGACTGTTGGTGACAGTAGGCTATAGTATATTGATTTTTTTATGCGTCTCTTTTTCTCTTCTCACGACATAAACATATGGTATAATACCATTATGTAAGTGTGAATCCTTCTCTCACACCATCTTCGGTTTTTCCCTCTGGAATTGTGTGAAGATTCCAATCTCCCTTTGTCTCCCTTACATGTGTCATTCCAAACCAAACATATGGACATCTCCCTTTCTACATTTGTACATTTCCCTTTTAAATGTTTCAGCATATGATCATTCCCTCTCTTCCCTCTTTCTTTCTGTCCCCATCATATTCCAAAGCTAACCTATAGGGTCTCTCTCTCTCTCTCTCTCGTGTGAATCATAATTGGGCAGTGTGAATGCTGCATACGGCTGTAGCTGCTCATGCAATGAAGGAAAGAAAAGAGAGGAGAGGATGGGCGAAAGAAAGTTGGAGGGGAGGAAAGTGAAGAGGGAATGAGAAAAGGAGATGGTCAGAGGGGAGGGTAGGAGAGGAAGTAGGAAAGGTGTGAAAGAACGGGAGAAAGAAAGATAATATAATGTGTAATGTTAAAATCCAAACATTTTAAGCAAGTGTCTAGCACTGGGAATGAACACACTAGTGTTGCGCGAGTCAGCTGATTGCTAATAACCCTTCCGCAACCACTCAACTATATGTGAAAATCTGAGGCCTGGACCCACCCCTAACCCGCTGATGTACAAAATATCACATATTTTATGTGATTTTAAATACTATCAGCTTTTATGACGTTGATGAAGCTAGCACTTATACAGACGTAATTGCAAATTCACGTTCTCTCAAGATGCGGAAAGAAATCATGTTTCTCCACTCCTGTTCCCGAGTCAGAATTTAGCTTACATTTGGAGTATAACTTTACTGTCAGAAATGCTTAACTCTGCAGGAGTTAATATTAAGGCTCTGTGAGAGGTTATAGACCTACATTACAGTCAGTGTCCAGAATTCAGTTTCCATTTAACCCATCTGAACAGTAGGCTACAGTTCCCTTGATGTGCCTTCTTGAAGTCCTCGTCTTGTGACTGTCGGATTTGTAATACAATTATTTCCATGACAGATTTAATAAGCGATTTTGGACTGACCAATGTAGACATTTTCGAATACCTGCAATTTAAAGGTTTTAGTGCATTCGGAAAGTATTCCGAAAACACAATTCCCCATGAAAGTGTAGACAGGTTTTTCGTTTATTATTATTTTTTTAAATGTATAATAAAAAATAAAATTAAAAAATACATTATTTACATACTAAATCAGACCCTTTGCTGTGGGACATGAAATTGAACTTACATTGATCCTGTTTCCATTGATCATCCTTGATGTTTCTACAACTTGATTGGATTCGACCTGTGGTAAATTCAATTGATTGGAAATTATTTGGAAAGGCACACACCTGTCTATATTAGGTCCGAAAGTTGACAGTGCATATCAGAGAAAAAACCAAGCCATGAGGTCAAAGGAATTGACCGTAGAGCTCTGAGACAGACAGGATTGTGTCGAGGCACAGATCTGGGGTAGGGTTCCAAAACATTTCTGCAGTATTGAAGATACCAAAGAACAAAGTGGCCTCCATCATTCTTAAATGGAAGAACTCTTCCTAGAGCTGGCCACCTGGCCAAACTGAGCAATCTGGGGAGAAGGGCCTGATTGGTAGAGTGGCCAGATGGAAGCCACTCCTCAGTAAAAGGCACATGACAGCCTGCTTGGAGTTTGCCAAAAGGCACCTAAAGGACTCTCAGATCATGAGAAACAAGATTCTCTGGTCTGATGAAACCAAGATTGAACTCTTTGGCCTGAATGTCAAATGTCACATCTTGAGGAAACCAGGCCCGCTCATCACCTGGCCATTACCATCCCTACGGTGATGCATGGTGGTGGCAGCAACATGCTGTGGGGATGTTTTTCAGTGGCAGTACAGAGAGATCCTTGATGAAAACCTGCTCGAGAGCGCTCAGGACCTCTGACTGGGGCAAAGATTTACATTCCAACAGGACAACATCCCTAAGCACACAGCCAAGACTACGCAGGAGTGGCTTCGGGTCAAGTCTCAATGTCCTTGAGTGGCCCAGCCAGAACCCGGACTTGAACCTGATCGAACATCTGTGGATAGACCTGAAAATAGCTGTGCAAGCTTGTAGCGTCATACCCAAGAAGGCTGGAGGCTGTAATCGCTGCCAAAGGTGCTTCAACAAAGTACTGATTAAAGGGTTTGAATACTTATGTAAATGGTATTTCAGTTTTTAATACATTTGCAAATATTAAAAACAAAAGTTTTTGCTTTGTCATTATGGGTGGGGTATTGTGTGTGTAGATTGATGAGGGGAAAAAACAATTGAATACATTTTAAAATAAGGCTGTAACGTAACAAAATGTGGAAAAAGTCGAGAGGTCTGAAAGCTTTCCGAATGCACTGTATATCATGAAATGTTGAAGTAGTTCAATTGATACTTTATGATTTGTAAGATATATACAAAACCTTACAGAAAGCCTGTCCAACTGACACTCTTACAAAACAATATAAACTATTGGATCCAAGGCCTAAAAAGAAATGATTTTGGCACAAGATGGAGGCAGTGTTGGAACATAACTAACAAAATTGCAGTTAACGAAAATGTATGCTTAATCCAGTATAGACTAATGTACTGAATTTATTATGCATAAACAAAATTCACATTTGACAGCACAATGGCACAGTCATGTCTTAAGTGTGAAACTAACAATGAGTCAATGATTCATTCCTTCTGGGAGTGCTATATAGTCCAAAAGTTAGAAAGTTGGCTGTCAGACATTTTACAATATACAGTTAGTCAGAAGTTTACATACACCTTAGCCAAATACGTTTAATCTCAGTTTTTCACAATTACTGACATTTAATCCTAGTAAAAAAAAATAATCCTGTTTTAGGTCAGTTAGGATCACCACTTTATTTTAAGAATGTGAAATGTCAGAATAATAGTAGAGAGAATGATTTATTTCAGCTTTTATTTCTTTCATCACATTCCCACTGGGTCAGAAGTTTACATACACTCAATTAGTATTTGGTAGCATTGCCTTTAAATTGTTTAACTTGGGTCAAACATTCTGGGTAGCCTTCCACAAGCTTCCCACAATAAGTTGGGTGAATTTTGGCCCATTCCTCCTGACAGAGCTGGTGTAACCGGGTCAGGTTTGTAGGCCTCCTTGCTCGCACACGCTTTTCAGTCCTGCCCACAAATTTTCTATAGGATTGAAGTCAGAACTTTGTGATGGCCGCTCCAATACCTTGTCTTTGTTGTCCACCATTTTGCCACAACTTTGCTTGGGGTCGTCCATTTGGAAGACCCATTTGCGACCAAGCTTTAACTTCCTGAGTGATGTCTTGAGATGTTGCTTCAATATATCCACATCATTTTCCTACCTCATGATGCCATCTATTTTGTGAAGTGCACCAGCCCCTCCTGCAGCAAAGCACCCCCACAACATGATGCTGCCACCCCTTTGCTTCACGGTTGGAATGGTGTTCTTCAGCTTGCAAGCTTCCCCCTTTTTCCTCCAAGCATAACGATGGTCATTATGACCAAACAGTTTTATTTTTGTTTCATCAGACCAGAGAACATTTCTCCAAAAAGTGCAAACTTTGTCCCCGTGTGCAGTTGCAAACCGTAGGCTGGCTTTTTTTATGGCGGTTTTGGAAGCAGTGGCTATTTCCTTGCTGAGCGACCTTTCAGGTTATGTCGATTATAGGACTCATTTTACTGTGGATATAGATACACTTGTACCTGTTTCCTCCAGCATCTTCACAAGGTCCTTTGCTGCTGTTCCGAGATTGACTTGCACTTTTCGCACCAAAGTACGTTCATCTCTAGGAGACAGAACGCGTCTCCTTCCTGAGCGGTATGGCAGCTGCGTGGTCCCATGATGTTTATACTTGCGTACTATTGTTTGTACAGATGAACGTGGTACCTTCAGGCATTTGGAAATTGCTCCCAAGGATGAACCAGACCTGTGGATGGCTACAATTGTTTTTCTGAGGTCTTGGCTGATTTCTTTTGATTTTCCCATGATGTCACACGAAGAGGCACTAATTTTGAAGGTTGGACTTGAAATACATCCACAGGTACACCTCCAATTGACTCAAATGATGTCAATTAGCCTATCAGAAGATTCTAAAGCCATGACATAATTTTCAGAAATGTTCCAAGCTGTTGAAAGGCACAGTCAACTTAGTGTATGTAAACTTTTGACCCACTGGAATTGTGATACAGTGAATTATAAGTGAAGTCATCTGTCTGTAAATCATTTTTTGAAAAATTACTCCTAATCAACTTGATAGTTTGTGAACAAGATATTGTGTTTGAAAATCTAGTTTTAATGACTCCAGCATAAGTGTATGTAAACTTCCGACTTCAATTGTAAATGTACTTTTAACCCTTTCATGCCTGAGTTCCAAATATCACTAACTGTCACCCCAGTGTGTGTTTTTTATGCACGTGATGTTAGAACGTTCTCTCCATTCCAGAATGTGATTGTTACGCAACAGTACATTTAATCCACCTGTTTTTATTTATAGGCTTTTTTCAATTAAGTCATTTTTCAAATTATTTTCTAAGAACAGTTTGAATTGAGGTGTGTTCTACCTCATTCATTCACATAAAAGTAGTCATTTTTACTTTTGGGGTCCAATTAATTTTTTGATATTTCTGACCCGGACAATATACCCCAATTGTTTGTGCATTTCAAGTCTGCAGACATTTGCTCATCTACTGTCCTGCACACACGTGTTCAAATTTTCCGTCTGTTGCCTGCATCGCAGTCATAGTTGTTTTTGTTACCAATAATAACTTTGAAAATGTGTGCGTTTCTATCAAAGTAAGTGCCTTATTATAATAGTTTCTGCATGTCGTATTAGATCGTTTCTACTGTAGCTAGAAAGTGTGTATGGAGCATAATATATTTCTGTATGTTCCTTATAACCGTGGACACGCGAGGTAACGTTACTCATTTCATAGCGTTTATGGTGTTATATCAATCGTGCTTATGTAGCTAGCTACATTCTTATATTAGCTCTGTAAAACAATGCTCACAAGAATTGGCTTGTTGTATTTTGATGCTACCCTGGAAACATTGAAAAATATCTTCTTATACCACTTGGTCGTTTTCTGAGTGCATTCCACAAAGCTGTTCATCATGTCCGTGGCCGACATGGTTACATGGTTGCCGTGGAGAGACAGTGGAGAGGATATGGATGTCTCGTTTGTCATGCCACTTTACTGCCAGCTGTTGACATTTCTTATTTTGTTTAACGGGTCATTTAGGATGGCAGTCATCTCAGCAGAACTAGGAAACAGTCTTTGGAAAAGAGGGTGGCAAAGGAAGGAGTTGCAAATATAGGATCTGGGCTCCAGTATTCTCTTAGAGAGTTCTTCTTTACTATCCCCATGAGAAGGACTGTCACCAGGAAGGTACTCTCTCTCTGGCTCTCTCTTCTCCTGTAGCTCCAAGGCATAGAGGTTGGTCTCTGCTATGTCTCCCACCAGCTCCTCTGTCAGAGACAACTTGAAGCACTGCCTCAGATGGAAATGGCAAGGGGTGTTGCACTCCAGACTGGGACTCATCAAAGCAAACAGCAGGGCCAGGAGGGGTGAAATGGCTGGCAGCCTTCCAGCTACTGCAGACCTCCTGTACTTCATCCACTGTCGGTCTGCCTCCATCACCACCAGCATCTTCAAAGGGAACTGGGACTTTGTCAGGGGAGAAGGGGTCCTCAGATTCAGTGTTCTCAATGGCTGGGGGGCAGCTCCTCACTGTCAGTGTAAGAATTTGATTCTTGACTTTCAGACTCATTGTCAGAATTTTTAAAAATCTCCAGAATTTCCACATCTTCCTTTTGAAAGACATTACTAATGCTACAGCTTAGCTCACTCTCTAGGTTTCTTCCTAGGTTTTGGCCTTTCTAGGGAGTTTTTCCTTGCCACCGTGCTTCTACACCTGCATTGCTTGCTGTTTGGAGTTTTTGGCTGGGTTTCTGTACAGCACTTTGAGATCTCAGCTGATGTACGAAGGGAAATATAAATACATTTGATTTGAGAAACAACAACACTGAATGGCTCAGTGGGAATGAGAGGTTACGTGATGGACTGCCTGCCTGCGCCATTTGTATCAATATATCACTATCAGAAAACGTTTTGTGTGGTAATTATTGATATATTGACTGTTTTATTCACATGTTTTTCAATTACCGGTGATAAATCATGCATTCCGACTCTTGCAGAGATTGTAATGGGCACATAGTATGTGTGCAAAATACTTCTTTGAAGGTTGTACTGATTATGATGAGCTAAGCTAATTCAAACTGTGTGGAGCCATGTTTGTTGACATTCAATGCATTCTGGGTTTCAAGTAATCGTCTGTCGGACCAAATTTGCAATAACAAAATGAGGTGAGTAAGGGTTCACTCATTTTTTGAGAACTTCAGGAAGTGAATGGTGGGATGTGAAAGATGGTAGATGACACACCCCTTCAACATGCACACTATAAACAGACCAAACTCATCTTGTCTTCTCTTATTATCTTTGGTCTCTGTGAGGAAAAAAAGCATGGCGCTGATACTAATCACTGTCAGATTACTTTTGATTTCTAGAAAGTGTTTTACTCAATTATTGTGATCAATGGTGAGCTCACCCATGATGTGATTAATTCTAAATAATAATTGCTATTAGCTAATTCATATTGTAGTTTTGTCAGCCGAGAGTTAGAAAATATGACTGCTTGTGTTGCGTCAATCTTTCCTCAGTTAGCGCTAGGACAAATGTAGCCTACATTTTTCCTGTTTGGATGATTGTGTTATGCTATAGATACTTTTGTGAATATCTGAACATTACATCTCAAAATAAACTGCTCACATTCTGGACATAACTTTGTAAGGACTCTGTTTGTGTTAATATTTTCTGGGAAAAAGTGTGGCCAGCTCATATGCTGATGGTTGCGTCAATCGAAACTGGCCATTCTAAATAAGCGTTCTAATCACACGGGTGTGATTGTACGCTTTAGGGACCACTGTAGAACGCTCACACCCGTGTGATGGTACGTGTGACAGGGTTAATCTGGTTATCTGCATATTATATATAAATAAAACTTAATATAAAAAAAATATTTTGTATAGGGCCTCACAATGATCACACTTAACATAGCGGGGCACTGCTTTCATCCTCTTTTCCACTTTGCCAAATCTTTCCCTAACATTACTTTACTGGCCCTCCCTTCTTTATTTTCAACTCCACATTTTCCAGTTCCTTTAGAAAACAGACCGTTATTTTTACCTCTGTGGATGCATTTTCTGCCTGGTCCCAAAATCATTGGCGATTTGACATGTAGGCTATTTGCACTGAGTACAGTTAGGCTATAACCGCAGGGACTGTGGGTTATGAGTCAACCCACGCATCATTAGAACCCACGGTCCTCGGAGCCGGAGCTCATAGCTTACACCCATCTACCGTCCCTGTCCAAGCCTACTTAATGGTAATAGCGCTCATAATGGCGGGTTTTCACTCACTCGGGACATGGATGAACGTGACCTGGCTGAATAGGGTGCCATTTGGGATGCAGTATTAGTGTGTGTTCTCTCTAACTGAACAGCTATATGAGCGGTCGTTTTAATCATCTGGTCCTCTAGCCTCTGGTGTATATTTAGCTCCTGAATCATCCTATTGCTCAGGAGGGATGTGTGTGTTTGTGTCTGTGTGCGTTTCAGTCACGCCAGGATTTAAGGAAGTTTATGAGTGCATAAAAGCACCCCAGGGATACCTGTCCATTTAATCAAAGTGTGTGTGTGTGTTACTGGTCCTGTTACAGCTTCAGGCTATAGACCAACAGACCAACCACTGTTGGTTTCTGGCACTGACTTGTGCTGGTAGTCTAGTGATTTCTTTTGTTGTCGACATTTAGAAAGTTTGCATAGGAAATAGATGTGACCAATGCCTGCTATGGTGCGTCACCATTTAACTATATTGTGTCGATTTAAAAACAGCTGGAAGTGATGACATCACACCTAAAAAAAAATGGATGGAAACTAACTACCTACTTTCTCACCCTCTGCAGTTTTGCATTACTGCAGCTTTGCATCCCTGCACAATATCTATAGAGTTATGCAACAAACAGGCAACAAACAGAACTTAAGTATTGCTGTTTCTTTTATCTCTCCCTAGCACTGAATTTAGCTAGTACCGTAATTGCTGGACTATTAAGCGCACCTGAATATTAACCGCACCCACTGAATTATAAAAAAATATGTACATAAATAAGCCGCACATGTCTATAAGAAATATTTTTAAAATATAATTGGATTGAAATACGCAAAAATCTATTAATCAAAAACAACACAGGTGCCTACCGGTACATTGAAACAAATTAACCTTACACAGCCTTTAAACGAAACACGGCGATCTGGTGATTGACTCGGCCAGTGAAGGATTTTCCCATTTTTGGCCATCAAAAACCGCTTCGTTGCTCTAGTAGTATGTTTAGGGTCATTGTCTTGTTGCATGAAGAAGTACCGAGTTTGGAGGCATTTTTTGTTTTATCTGAGCAGATAAAATATTTCTGTAGACTTCAGAATTCATTGTTCTACTTCTGTCTGCAGTCACATCAACGATGAAGACAAGTGAGCCTGTTCCACTGGCAGCCATACAGGCCCAAGCAATGTTCAGAAATGTCGGTGCTCTCATCCACAGCCAAGGAATATGCAATAAAATCTTTTCCCTTTTTCAAATAACACCCCTCCACCGTGTTTCACCGATGAGGTGGTATGCTTTGGATCATGGGTGTCTTTTTTTATTCTCCACACTGTCTCCTCTTTCCATCACTCTGCTACATGTTAATCTTTGTCTCATCTGTCCACAATACTTTTCTTCCAGAACTCTTGGGGCTCTTTTAGGTGCTTTTTAGCAAACTGTAATCTTGCCTTTCTGTTCTTCAGGCTTATCAGTGGTTTGCAACTTGTAGTGTACACTTGTAGTGTACCCTCTGTAGTCCTGCTCGTGTAGCCTTCTACGTATGGTAGACTTTGACACATCTACACCTGAATCCAGGAGAGTGTTTCTTATCTGTTGGGCTGTTGTCAGGGGGGTTTTCTTCACCATAGAGAGTATTCTCCGGTCATCCACTACAGTGGTCTTCCTCAGTCTACATGGTCTTTTGACATAATTGAGTTCACTGGTTGTTTTTTTTCTTGTTAATGATGAACCAAACTGTTGACTTGGACATGCCCAGGGTTTTTGCAATGCTCCTGATTGATTTGATTTGAATTTCTGAGCCTTATGACAGCCAGCTTCATTTGCATCGACACTGCTGTCTTCCTCATGTTGTCACACCCCAACAACAACCTCCAAAGGCAATAGCAAAGTCTAGAATCAGTACTATTCATCAACAGCTCTCCTGCATTCACTAACGACACAAATGAATACACCTGCCTAACAACACACATCTGTGAAGCCAATTCAACAAATACTTGCAGTACTATAAAATGGGGGGACCATGTACAAAAGGTGCTGTCATTTCTAAACGGTTCATCCGATATGTATGAAAATACACTCAAATTAAAGCTGACAGTCTGCACATCGCCCTCATTGTATCATTTCAAACTCAAAGTGCTAGAGAACCAAAATAACAAACATATGGTCACTGTCCAATTAATTATGGTGCTCACTGTATATCAAAATCCATTTGGAGTAACTGTCATCCTTATTAACATATTTCTCTTCTATATGCAGACTGAACAAAGCACATTTGCATATTTACCCAAAAACCATGACCCCCAGGGAACTGGTAATTTTCCCATTGAACACATGATTCAAAAACATGTTAAATCAAATTCGAATAACTAATCAACTTAGAATTACAACTCTTTATAACTCCCTACGGAAATAATAATATCATAAAGTAATGGTACACTTTGAATAGACACTGATGTTTCTCATTCATTTTATAATGAAATCCCACTTGTTCTGATCATTTCTAGTGAGATTGATCAGGCCTCACCAGAAAGTCAGGATACAGGGCATTCGACACCATTTACATTTAAGTCATTTAGCAGACGCTCTTATCCAGAGCGACTTACAAATTGGTGCGTTCACCTTATGACATCCAGTGGAACAGCCACTTTACAATAGTGCATCTAAATCTTTTAAGGGGGGTGAGAAGGATTACTTTATCCTATCCTAGGTATTCCTTAAAGAGGTGGGGTTTCAGGTGTCTCCGGAAGGTGGTGATTGACTCCGCTGTCCTGGGGTCGTGAGGGAGTTTGTTCCACCATTGGGGGGCCAGAGCAGCGAACAGTTTTGACTGGGCTGAGCGGGAACTGTACTTCCTCAGTGGTAGGGAGGCGAGCAGGCCAGAGGTGGATGAACGCAGTGCCCTTGTTTGGGTGTAGGGCCTGATCAGAGCCTGGAGGTACTGAGGTGCCGTTCCCCTCACAGCTCCGTAGGCAAGCACCATGGTCTTGTAGCGGATGCGAGCTTCAACTGGAAGCCAGTGGAGGGAGCGGAGGAGCGGGGTGACGTGAGAGAACTTGGGAAGGTTGAACACCAGACGGGGTGCGGCGTTCTGGATGAGTTGTAGGGGTTTAATGGCACAGGCAGGGAGCCCAGCCAACAGCGAGTTGCAGTAATCCAGACGGGAGATGACAAGTGCCTGGATTAGGACCTGCGCCGCTTCCTGTGTGAGGCAGGGTCGTACTCTGCAGATGTTGTAGAGCATGAACCTACAGGAACGGGCCACCGCCTTGATGTTAGTTGAGAACGACAGGGTGTTGTCCAGGATCACGCCAAGGTTCTTAGCGCTCTGGGAGGAGGACACAATGGAGTTGTCAACCGTGATGGCGAGATCATGGAACAGGCAGTCCTTCCCCGGGAGGAAGAGCAGCTCCGTCTTGCCGAGGTTCGGCTTGAGGTGGTGATCGGTCATCCACACTGATATGTCTGCCAGACATGCAGAGATGCGATTCGCCACCTGGTCATCAGAAGGGGGAAAGGAGAAGATTAATTGTGTGTCGTCTGCATAGCAATGATAGGAGAGACCATGTGAGGTTATGACAGAGCCAAGTGACTTGGTGTATAGCGAGAATAGGAGAGCGCCTAGAACAGAGCCCTGGGGGACGCCAGTGGTGAGAGCGCGTGGTGAGGAGACAGATTCTCGCCACGCCACCTGGTAGGAGCGACCTGTCAGGTAGGACGCAATCCAAGCGTGGGCCGCGCCGGAGATGCCCAACTCGGAGAGGGTGGAGAGGAGGATCTGATGGTTCACAGTATCGAAGGCAGCCGATAGGTCTAGAAGGATGAGAGCAGAGGAGAGAGAGTTAGCTTTAGCAGTGCGGAGCGCCTCCGTGATACAGAGAAGAGCAGTCTCAGTTGAATGACTAGTCTTGAAACCTGACTGATTTGGATCAAGAAGGTCATTCTGAGAGAGATAGCGGGAGAGCTGGCCAAAGACGGCACGTTCAAGAGTTTTGGAGAGAAAAGAAAGAAGGGATTGTCTGTAGTTGTTGACATCGGAGGGATCGAGTGTAGGTTTTTTCAGAAGGGGTGCAACTCTCGCTCTCTTGAAGACGGAAGGGACGTAGCCAGCCGTCAGGGATGAGTTGATGAGCGAGGTGAGGTAAGGGAGAAGGTCTCCGGAAATGGTCTGGAGAAGAGGGGATAGGG
This sequence comes from Oncorhynchus nerka, assembly GCF_034236695.1. Taxonomy (NCBI): domain Eukaryota; kingdom Metazoa; phylum Chordata; class Actinopteri; order Salmoniformes; family Salmonidae; genus Oncorhynchus; species Oncorhynchus nerka. The sequence continues at coordinate 40,666,662 of NC_088403.1, forward strand.
TCAAGCGGGCAGGTTGTTGGGCGGCCGGCCGTCACAAGACGCGAGATTTCATCTGGAGAGAGAGGGGAGAAAGAGGTCAGAGCACAGGGTAGGGCAGTGTGAGCAGAACCAGCGGTGTCGTTTGACTTAGCAAACGAGGATCGGATGTCGTCGACCTTCTTTTCAAAATGGTTGACGAAGTCATCTGCAGAGAGGGAGGAGGGGGGGGGAGGATTCAGGAGGGAGGAGAAGGTGGCAAAGAGCTTCCTAGGGTTAGAGGCAGATGCTTGGAATTTAGAGTGGTAGAAAGTGGCTTTAGCAGCAGAGACAGAAGAGGAAAATGTAGAGAGGAGGGAGTGAAAGGATGCCAGGTCCGCAGGGAGGCGAGTTTTCCTCCATTTCCGCTCGGCTGCCCGGAGCCCTGTTCTGTGAGCTCGCAATGAGTCGTCGAGCCACGGAGCGGGAGGGGAGGACCGAGCCGGCCTGGAGGATAGGGGACATAGAGAGTCAAAGGATGCAGAAAGGGAGGAGAGGAGGGTTGAGGAGGCAGAATCAGGAGATAGGTTGGAGGAGGGTTGAGGAGGCAGAATCAGGAGATAGGTTGGAGAAGGTTTGAGCAGAGGGAAGAGATGATAGGATGGAAGAGGAGAGCGTAGCGGGGGAGAGAGAGCGAAGGTTGGGACGGCGCGATACCATCCGAGTAGGGGCAGTGTGGGAAGTGTTGGATGAGAGGGAAAAGGATACAAGGTAGTGGTCGGAGACTTGGAGGGGAGTTGCAATGAGGTTAGTGGAAGAACAGCATCTAGTAAAGATGAGGTCGAGCGTATTGCCTGCCTTGTGAGTAGGGGGGGAAGGTGAGAGGGTGAGGTCAAAAGAGGAGAGGAGTGGAAAGAAGGAGGCAGAGAGGAATGAGTCAAAGGTAGACGTGGGGAGGTTAAAGTCGCCCAGAACTGTGAGAGGTGAGCCGTCCTCAAGAAAGGAGCTTATCAAGGCATCAAGCTCATTGATGAACTCTCCGAGGAACCTGGAGGGCGATAAATGATAAGGATGTTAAGCTTGAAAGGGCTGGTAACTGTGACAGCATGGAATTCAAAGGAGGCGATAGACAGATGGGTAAGGGGAGAAAGAGAGAATGACCACTTGGGAGAGATGAGGATCCCGGTGCCACCACCCCGCTGACCAGAAGCTCTCGGGGTGTGCGAGAACACGTGGGCGGACGAAGAGAGAGCAGTAGGAGTAGCAGTGTTATCTGTGGTGATCCATGTTTCCGTCAGTGCCAAGAAGTCGAGGGACTGGAGGGAGGCATAGGCTGAGATGAACTCTGCCTTGTTGGCCGCAGATCGGCAGTTCCAGAGGCTACCGGAGACCTGGAACTCCACGTGGGTCGTGCGCGCTGGGACCACCAGATTAGGGTGGCCGCGGCCCAGCGGTGTGGAGCGTTTGTATGGTCTGTGCAGAGAGGAGAGAACAGGGATAGACAGACACATAGTTGACAGGCTACAGAAGAGGCTACGCTAATGCAAAGGAGATTGGAATGACAAGTGGACTACACGTCTCGAATGTTCAGAAAGTTAAGCTTACGTAGCAAGAATCTTATTGACTAAAATGATTAAAATGATACAGTACTGCTGAAGTAGGCTAGCTGGCAGTGGCTGCGTTGTTGACACTACACTAATCAAGTCGTTCCGCTGAGTGTGATAGTTTCTACAGTGCTGCTATTCGGGGGCTAGCTGGCTAGCTAGCAGTGTTGATTACGTTACATTGCGTTAAAAGAACGACAATAGCTGGCTAGCTAACCTAGAAAATCGCTCTAGACTACACAATTATCTTTGATACAAAGACGGCTATGTAGCTAGCTATGTAGCTAGCTACGATCAAACAAATCAAACCGTTGTACTGTAATGAAATGAAATGAAAATGTGATACTACCTGTGGAGCGAAGCGGAATGCGACCGGGTTGTTGAGTGAGGAAGTTCTATTCGGTAGACGTTGGCTAGCTGTTTGCTAGCTAGCAGTGTCTCCTACATTAAGGACGACAAATAGCTGGCTAGCTAACCTCGGTGAATTAAGATAATCACTCTAAGACTACACACTCTAAACTACACAATTATCTTGGATACGAAGACAGCAAAGACAACTATGTAGCTAGCTAACACTACACTAATCAAGTCGTTCAGTTGAGTGTAATAGTTTTTACAGTGCTGCTATTCGGTAGACGGTGGACGTTAGCTAGCTGGCTAGCTGCTGGGCAGATAGCAGTGTAGACTACGTTAGGACGACGAAATACGATAATTACGCAATTATCTTTGATACAAAGACGGCTATGTAGCTAGCTAAGAAGAAATTGCTAAGATTAGACAAATCAAACCGTTGTGCTATAGTGAAATGTAATGAAATGTATACTACCTGCGGACCGAAGTGCGAATGCGACCGCTCGCTCCAACCCGGAAGTAGCATTAAAATATTTCTTCTCCCCTTTATTTCCCTGACCTTCCAAAACCATTTAAATACCTTTTCAAACATTTCCATCCTTCTGCATCCCCAATTTAAAACAGAATTGAAAAGACCCCATCCAAAATAAATCTCACAGTATCAACACCACTAACGCATATTCGTTCGTAACCAGCAAATGGTGTGTGTGTGTGCTGGTGAACCGTAGGTCCAGAATACACATGAATGTGCATCATTTGTCTGGAACTCCATTTATGGCCTAATCCAGATACTTTTATACTAAAAACTGCTGAATATCACTAACTGCTCTCCCCAAAGCCCACAGTCTCCAAGAAGTAATGAAACCCTGTAAGGGTTTTCCTGTGGTGAAGGAGAAGCGGACCAAAATGCAGCGTGGTGGTTATTCATGTTCTTTAATAAAGGAACTAGACATGAAATAACTAACAAAACAATACATGTGTGAAAACCTAACCAGTCCTATCTGGTGCAAACACAGAGACAGGAACAATCACCCACAAACACACAGTGAAACCCAGGCTACCTAAGTATGATTCTCAATCATTTACATTTACATTTACATTACAGCGACTTACATATTGGTGCGTTCACCTTAAGACATCCAGTGGAACAGCCACTTTACAATAGTGCATCTAAATCTTTTAAGGGGGTGAGAAGGATTACTTTATCCTATCCTAGGTATTCCTGAAAGAGGTGGGGTTTCAGGTGTCTCCGGAAGGTGGTGATTGACTCCGCTGTCCTGGCGTCGTGAGGGAGTTTGTTCCACCATTGGGGGGCCAGAGCAGCGAACAGTTTTGACTGGGCTGAGCGGGAACTGTACTTCCTCAGTGGTAGGGAGGCGAGCAGGCCAGAGGTGGATGAACGCAGTGCCCTTGTTTGGGTGTAGGGCCTGATCAGAGCCTGGAGGTACTGAGGTGCCGTTCCCCTCACAGCTCCGTAGGCAAGCACCATGGTCTTGTAGCGGATGCGAGCTTCAACTGGAAGCCAGTGGAGAGAGCGGAGGAGCGGGGTAACGTGAGAGAACTTGGGAAGGTTGAACACCAGACGGGCTGCGGCGTTCTGGATGAGTTGTAGGGGTTTAATGGCACAGGCAGGGAGCCCAGCCAACAGCGAGTTGCAGTAATCCAGACGGGAGATGACAAGTGCCTGGATTAGGACCTGCGCTGCTTCCTAACTAACTAACTAACTAATGACACCTGCCTCTGATTGAGAACCATACTAGGCCGAAACATAGAAATACCCCAAAACATAGAAAAACAAACTTAGACTGCCCACCCAACTCACGCCCTGACCATACTAAAATAAATACAAAACAAAGGAAATAAAAGTCAGAACGTGACAAACCCCCTCTTTTGGAAAAGTGTACATTTCGTTAGCATTCACTAGGCTACATTTAATCAGCAATCCAAAAGTATTAATTATAATTACATTTTTATGCAAATGTGTTACTGGAGAATACAGATGACTTAATGTCTTATTCCAGTGCTTCCTCAAATATCACTATACTAGTGGTTAGAGTGTTGGACTAGTAACCGGAAGGTTGCAAGTTCAAACCCCCGAGCTGACAAGGTACAAATCTGTCGTTCTGCCCCTGAACAGGCAGTTAACCCACTGTTCCTAGGATGTCATTGAAAATAAGAATTTGTTCTTAACTGACTTGCCTAGTTAAATAAAGTTTAAAAAAATAAAAATAACCCACATTACCAAAATTACTCACACTTGTCTTCCTATTTCCACATAATCTATCATGGTTCACTACCCCAACAGGGCATTAAAAAAACCTCTCTTTCACACACACACACACACTCACACCCTGCACTCTCATGGCTACTGCGATTGGGCTTTACCCTCTCATTATAGGTTTATCATGGAACCAACGCCACCCAGAATTGACCTCCTAGGACTTACCCTTCGCAGGTTTCAGCCTGCGCGGGCTTACCTTCCGGGACTCACTCTATTCTTATAGTAGTCACATGAACTAACCCAATTGGGATTTACCCCCTAGGACTTACCGTACAGGTACTAGCCTGCTTGAGTTTACCTTCTGGAACTTACCCTATTCTTTATAGTACTAGCAGGAACATGTAGCACGCTCATTTTGGAAGTTATCATTCTGAAACTTTGCACAAGTACTGTTGCCCTCTTGTATTTTCCACTGAAATTGTCCCCATCATCCTATCTGAATGTTTGTTTTATCTTGTTCATTTTAAAGATGATGATATAAAAAAAAAAGAACGTATGGTATTTTTCATTGTTTTATCTAAACCAGATCTATTGTGTTCTCCTACATTCAATTCACATGTACACAAACTTCAGAGTGTTTTCTTTCAAATGGTACCAAGAATATGCATGTCCTTGGTTCTGTGCCTGAGCTACAGGCTGTTAGATTTGGGTATGTCTTCAGGCGGAAATTGCACAAAGTAGGGGGGGGGGGGGCTGTAAGAGGTTAACCTCTCTAGGGTATGTGGGACGCTAGCGTCCCATCTGGCCAAAATCCAATGAGATTGCAGAGCGCCAAATTCAAATACAGAAATACTCATTTTAAAAATTCAGAAAACAAAACATATTTCCATAGGTTTAAAGATTAACTTCTTGTGAATCCAACCACGGTGTCAGATTTAAAAAATGCTTTACGGCGAAAGCATACCTTCCGATTATTTGAGAACATAGCCCAGTTGACAAATTATTACAAACAGTAACCAGCCAAGCAGAAGCGTTACAAAGCTCAGAAATAGCGATACAATTAATCCCTTACCTTTGATGATCTTCATATGGTTGCACTCAGAAGATATTCATTTACTCAAATGTTCCTTTTGTTCGATAAAGTCTCTTTAAAAACCTCAGTTTTGTTTGCGCGTTTTCTTCAGTAATCCACAGGCTCAAACGCAGACAAAAAATCCAAATTGTATCTGTAAAGTTCATAGAAACATGTCAAACGATGTTTATATTCAATCCTCAGGTTGTTTTTAGTCTAAATGATCTATAATATTTCAACCGGACAATAACGTCGTCAATATAAAAGGTAAACAAGAAATGTACTCTCTCGGGATTGCACATGAAAAAGCTATGTGACATGTCGGTCCACTCATTCAAACTGGTCTTACTCTCTCATTTATAAGAATACAAGCCTGAAACAATTTCTAAAGACTGTTGACATCTAGTGGAAGGCATAGGAACTGCAAATTGAGTCCTAAGTCAATGGATACTGTAATGGCATTGATTAGAAAACTACAAAAACAAAACAAAAAAAACTTCCTAAATGGATTTTTCTCAGGTTTTCACCTACCAAATCATTTATGTTATACTCACAGACACTATTTTAACAGTTTTGGAAACTTTAGAGTGTTTTCTATCCAAATCTACCAGTATATCATATCTTCTGGGCCCGAGTAGCAGGCTGTTTAATTTGGGCATGCTTTTCATCCAAAATTCCGAATGCCGCCCCCTACCCTAGAGAAGTTAATCTGAGCTATATGCAACCCTTTCCTTGTCAAGTGGATATCAATAGAGCATGTATTCGTTATAGTTACTACAACACACAAACTCAGATTTGAACATTGAATTCAAATAGCCATGGAGTTACACTAGAGTCCCGATAAACTTTACATCAATGGGAAATTGTATCTATCACCATGGAGACTCATTGATTCAGGCAACACTTTACCTTCATGATGGGATAAAAAAAATCTATTTTCATTGATCTCGGTGGGGAAGTGATCATTCATTCCAAAATCAATGTTTCTGAGAACTCTGCCCCTGCTCTTCATCATTTCCTTTTGCTTAAATTTGTCAAACCATGCAATAATAGCCTGTGGCCTATTTCCAGAGGCCTTACCTATTCTATGGACTCTGGAGAAAGTGACATTACGCACAACATCAGTGGGCAGTTTCAGTTGAGTTGACATAAAGTCTCGGACAGTGTCCTCACAGCCTCTGTTGTCATTCTCCGGTATCCCTGAAAATATTAGATTGTCGACACTGTACATCAATTTATTTTACTAGGCAAGTCAGTTAAGAACAAATTCTTATTGTCAATGACAGCCTAGGAACAGTGGGTTAACTGCCTGTTCAGGGGCAGAACGACAGATTTGTACCTTGTCAGCTCTGGGATTCGAACTTGCAACCTTTCGGTTACTAGTCCAACGCTCTAACCACTAGGCTACCCAAGGTTTCTTTAAGTTGTTTGTTCTCCTTTTGCACCACGTCCACTTTGCCGTGTTCTCTTTCCTTAGATCATCAATCTGACATTGGCTGAATTCTAGACTGACATATAATGGCTTGATGTCCTTTCGTAATATATCCAAGACATGAAGTTTAGCAAGCCTTTCATTGATGGATTTTAACAAGTCAACATCCATATCGCTCGCTCACTCACTCTCCACGCTCGCCCTCTTGTTTGGAGATGGTTTGGTTCCATTGTAAGTACTGTTTGGCTAACTTGTCTTTGGTTTGTTTTGTTGATTGAGTTTGTTGTCCTTAACAATGCTTGAATCCCCCGAAACCAGCAACATATTTATTTGAGTTCGTAGGTATCTCTCGTCAATGAATCGTTCAAGCTCTTCAATGGATTCTGAAGCGTGCGTGTTTGCAGGCAGAGTAAAACAAAAAGAACAAAACAACGTTAACTTAGCTACATTTAGTCAGTGTATGCGGACAAAATCGTGCCAGAGTGCATTCAGGTGAGGGTTTGTGTACAGTGAGAGGTTAGAGGGGTCATCTGGTCATCGTGAGCCATTTGCCAAGCTGATCTGAGACCTTGGATCCTCAGCCAGGAGAGTCATGACACAACATTGCAGAATTTGTTTTTTTCATGTGTTATTTGCTACATTATTAGGCCATCATTTTTCTTTCTTACATACAGCCGGGAAGAACTTTTGGATATCAGAGTGGCGGTAACTCCCCAGCATTACGACCAGGAATAAGACTTTTCCGAATCGGACCCTTTGTTCATTCCCCCCCAAGGCAATTGAACTGATTCCAGAGGCTGACCCAAAACATGGCCAGTGCAGAAGAGATACTCAGAGTGGACTTCTAGTCCGACTCAGGAGGCACGCACACCACTTACCGCTTCCGAGTATATTACTCGCTAATGTTCAGTCTCTGGATAATAAAGTTGACGAGCTGAGTGCGAGGATTTCCTTCCAGAGAGACATAAGGGATTGTAACATACTCTATTTCATGGAAATATGTCTCTATATGGATTTACTGTCCGAATCCGTACAGACAGTTGGGTTCTCAATTCATCGCGCAGACAGGAATAAATATCTCTCGGGGGTGTATGTTTCATGATTAACTTTTGTTCACCCAACACAATGCTGATAGCCGGGCTATCAAATGTGTGGGAGCACTGGTTGGTCGGCCCAATTGAGGTAGTATGTGCATGAATGTATAGTTAAAGTACCTATGCATATATGATAAACCGAGAGTAGCAGCAGCGTTAAAGGGGGGTTGGGGGGGAACACATTGCAAATAGTCCAGGTAGCCATTTGATTACGTGTTCAGGAGTCTTATGGCTTGGGGGTAAAAACTGTTGAAAAGCCTTTTGTCCTAGACTTGGCACTCTGGTACCGCTTGCCATGCGGTAGTAGAGAGAACAGTCTATGACTGGGGTGGCTGGGGTCTTTGACATTTTTTAGGGCCTTCCTCTGACACCGCCTGGTGTAGAGGTCCTGGATGGCAGGCAGCTTAGCCCCAGTGATGTACTGAGCCATACGCACTACCCTCTGTAGTGCCTTGCAGTCAGAGGCCGAGCAATTGCCGTACCATGGCAAGGTGATTGCCGCAACCATGGCAAGGTGACTGGGAATAAAATAAGTGTAGTTATTCCCTACATAAGGCGATAAAACAGGCAAAATGTCAGTATAGAGACAAAGATGAGTCGCAATTTAACCTCTTCAGTCGACCCTCTACTTTTTTGAACATTTTGTTAAAAATCGCGCAACATTTCAGCGCCCTGCTACTCATGCCAGGAATATAGTACGTTCATATGGTTAGAATGTGTGGATAGGAAACCCTCGGACGTTTTTAAAACTGGTTAAATCACGACTGTGGCTATTACATAACGTGCGTTACATCGGAAAGCGCAGGAAAACCTGATCACAGAAAATGGAAATAAATATCCTTGCGCCACTTCCAGCAATTGTTAACAGTGAGCCGAATTAGATAAGACCGAGCATTCAACTCCCACAGCATCCCCATGTAGTCGAGTATCTTGTGAATTGAATCATCTTTGATTCTATGTTGAACCGAAACAGGGGCACCGCTTACCTCCGGTCTCCGCCCAGATCATTCCGGAAGAGCTCTCTCCTGAAATTTTTTCCAAGACGACAGCTAATGATATTTACATCGCCTACGGATGATTTTTATCACTTATTAACGTTTACTAATACCTAAAGTAGCATTACAAACGTATTTCGAAGTGTTTTGTGAAAGTTTATCGTCTACTTTTTGAATTTTAAAAAATGACGTTACGTTGTGAAATCGCTGTTTTTTTCGTTTATCACACAGTCTACATATAACGATATCTTGGCTTTATATGGCCCGATTTAATCGAAATAAAGACCCAATAGTGTTTATGGGACATCTAGGAGTGCCAACAAAGAAGATGGTGAAAGGTAATGACTGTTTTCTATTTTATTGTGCGGTTTGTGTAACGCCGAAATGCTAATTATTTTGTTTACGTCCTCTGCTGTGCTTTTCTGTTGTAGTGTATTGGTGCATGCTATCAGATAATAGCTTCTCATGCTGTCGCCGAAAAGCATTTTAAAAATCGGACTTGTTGCCTGGATTCACAACGAGTGTAGCTTTAATTTGATACCCTGCATGTGTATTTTAATGAACTTTTGAGTTTTAACTAATACTATTAGCATTTAGCGTAGCGCATTTGCATTTCCAGAGCTCTAGTTGGGACGCAAGCGTCCCAGGTAGAGGCAAGAGGTTAACGGCTCAGACACGTATGTGGCAGGGTCTATAGACAATCGTGGACTACAAAAGTAAAAGCAGCTACGTTGTGCACATCGACGTCTTGCTTCCAGACAAGCTAAACACCTTCTTTGCCCGCTTTGAGGACTGTGGGCTCTCCTTCTCCATGGCTGACGTGAGTAAGACATTTAAGCATTAACCCTTGCAAGGCTGCCGGCCCAGACGGCATCCCTAGCCTCGTCCTCAGAGCATGCGCAGACCAGCTGGCTAGTGTGTTTACGGACGTATTCAATTTCTCCCTATCCCAGTTTGCTGTCCCCACACGCTTCAAGATGTCCACCATTGTTCCTGTACCCAAGAAAGCAAAGGTAACTGAACTAGATGACTATCGCCCCATTCTCACTTCTGTCATCATGAAGTGCTTTGAGAGACTAGTCAAGGATCATATCAGATCTACCTTACCTGACATGCTAGACCCACTTCAATTTGCATACCACCCCAATAGATCCATAGACGATGCCATCGCACTGCACACTGCCCTGTCCCATCTGGACAAGAGGAATACCTATGTAAGAATGCTGTTCAACACCATAGTACACTCCAGGCTCATTCACCCATGACTGCTTGGCCATGCACGCCTCCAACTCAATCATCAAGTTTGCAGACAACGCAACAGTAATAGGCTTGATTACCAACAATGACGAGACAGCCTACAGGGAGGAGGTGAGGGCTTTGAGAGTGTGGTGTCAGGAAAAGAACCTCTCACTTAACATCACGGGACCACAGTGGAGAAGGTGGAAAGCTTCCTTGGCGCGCACATCACTGACCTACAGCACACGATGTCACAGGAAAGCCAAAAAGATAATCAAGGACAACAACCACCCGAGCCACTGCCTGTTCACCCCGCTCTCAGCCAGAAGGCGAGGTCAGTATAGGTGCATCAAAGCTGGGACTGAGAGATTGAAAAACAGCTTCTATCTCAAGGCCATCAGATTGTTAAATAGCCATCACCAGCACAGTAGAAGCTGCTACCTACATACATAGACTTGAAATCACTGGCCACTTTAATAAATGGAACACTAGTCACTTTAATAATGTTTACATATTTTGCATTACTCATCTCATTTGTATACACTGTATTTTATTCTACTGTATCTTAGTCTATGCTGCTCTGACATTGCTCATCCATATATTTATATTTACTTAGATTTGTGTGTATTTTGTGTGTGTTGTGAAATTGTTAGATATTACTTGTTAGATATTACTACACTGTTGGAGCTAGAAACACAAGCATTCCGCTACACCCGCAATAACCTCTGCTAAACGTGTATGTGACCAATACAATTAGATTTGAATTTGGTTCTTTTGTGCTGGTCAATTTAAACGCACCAGCTTAAATAGTTTTAAGTGTTTCAAATACTGTATTTGACCTGGGTCTGGCCTATTGTAATGTATAGGCTAAGATTCTTTACTGTCAGAGTAAGTTGAGTTATACCTTGCAGTGTGTGTTTGTGAGTTGAGTTTTTCCCTTTGCCTATTAGACTGTAGTATCAATGAATAAAGGAGGGGTAAAGCTGTGAGAGAGGGTGTGAGAGAGGGAGACATGGACGGGGACCTGTGTCTCTTATCCTGTCACACTGTAGTTACAGTACAGTAGGATTGTGGGTTTTAATGATATTGTATCTGAAGTCCACCTACAGCAAGTGGTCAGTTGAGTCTGGCTGTGCCTTGATTGTGTCTGGCGAGTGATCACTACAGAACAGCTATTACCATCTTAGGCTTGTCATTGGTCACTGATATTAAGTAGTGTCTATTGATCTCTAAAAGTGTTCGAAGTGATGTTCAGAAGTGGACTATGAAAAAATGAAAAAAATGTATTGGTCGCCTACTGTTAAGTGAATTTTGTTCTCAATGTTCATAAACTGAACTTCAATTAACTACTCAGTCTGTAACCCAGAATTTGTAAGATACTGGTTGAAATGAAAACAGAGGCCCAGCCTACAATAGTCAAATGTTTATTCACGAGAACGTTCTGAAGTCCTTAATACAAAGACATCCATTTTATACTGTTTACACAAACAGTAGGTATCATACGCACATACTGTCTCCCTACACAGCCGATATAGATTGCAGAGACTGTGAGAAGCACTCCCCGTCCTCCCCCAAGATTGTGGAGGTCGTGAGACCAAATCTCTGTGGCCACTAGCCAAGGTCGGCACCTAATTTTGCTCAGACAGTCTGTGTTTAAGATACTGCAGAGACATATTGTTTTACAGACTAAAAATACACACCTCATTAATTATAACTTTATGATTCTAATCAATTTCATACAATTTATATGGTTTCAGGGTGGAGTATTCTAATCATTAATTTAAACATTTAAATCCCATTAACACCTACACAGATTTGCAGATATTACCGCAGGTGTAGCGAAATGCTTGTTTCTAACTCCAACATTGCAGTAATACCTAGCAAAATGGATGTGTATTGGTTGACACTGGCAAAAGATCACAGAAGGACAGATTGCAGAACAGCTATTACCGTCTTAGTTGATGTAGGATGGTCACTTACAGTGGGGCAAAAAAAGTATTTAGTCAGCCACCAATTGTGCAAGTTCTCACACTTAAAAATATGAGAGAGGCCTGTAATTTTCATCATAGGTACACTTCACCTATGACTGACAAAATGAGAAAAAAAATCTCCTCTGTCCTCCACTCGTTACCTGTATTAATGGCACCTGTTTGAACTTGTTATCAGTATAAAAGACACCTGTCTACAACCTCAAACAGTCACACTCCAAACTCCACTATGGCCAAGACCAAAGAGCTGTCAAAGGACACCAGAAACAAAATTGTAGACCTGCACCAGGCTGGGAAGACTGAATCTGCAATAGGTAAGCAGCTTGGTTTGAAGAAATCAACTGTGGGAGCAATTATTAGGAAATGGAAGACATTCAAGACCACTGATAATCTCCCTCGATCTGGGGTTCCACGCAAGCTCTTACCCCGTGGGGTCAAAATGATCACAAGAACGGTGAGCACAAATCCCAGAACCACACGGGGGGACCTAGTAAATGACCTGCAGAGAGCTGGGACCAAAGTAACAAAGCCTACCATCAGTAACACACTACGCCGCCAGGGACTCAAATCCTGCAGTGCCAGGTGTCCCCCTGCTTAAGCCAGTACATGTCCAGGCCCGTCTGAAGTTTGCTAGAGAGCATTTGGATGATCCAGAAGAAGATTGGGAGAATGTCATATGGTCAGATGAAACCAAAATATAACTTTTTGGTAAAAACTCAACTCGTCGTGTTTGGAGGACAAAGAATGCTGAGTTGCAGCCAAAGAACACCATACCTACTGTGAAGCATGGGGGTGGAAACATCATGCTGGTTTTCTGCAAAGGGACCAGGACGACTGATCCGTGTAAAGGAAAGAATGAATGGGGCAAAGTAATGTGAGATTTTGAGTGAAAACCTCCTTCCCTCAGCAAGGGCATTGAAGATGAAACGTGGCTGGGTCTTTCAGCATGACAATGATCCCAAACACACCGCCCGGGCAACGAAGAAGTGGCTTCGTAAGAATCATTTCAAGGTCCTGGAGTGGCCTAGCCAGTCTCCAGATCTCAACCCCATAGAAAATCTTTGGAGGGAGTTGAAAGTCCGTGTTGCCCAGCAACAGCCCCAAAACATCACTGCTCTAGAGGAGATCTGCATGGAGGAATGGGCCAAAATACCAGCAACAGTGTGTGAAAACCTTGTGAAGACTTACAGAAAACGTTTGACCTCTGTCATTGCCACAAAGGGTATATAACAAAATATTGAGAAACTTTTGTTATTGACCAAATACTTATTTTCCACCATAATTTGCAAATAAATTCATAAAAAATCCTACAATGTGATTTTCTGGATTTTTTTCTTCTCATTTTATCTGTCATAGTTGAAGTGTACCTATGATGAAAATTACAGGCCTCATCTTTTTAAGTGGGAGAACTTACACAATTGGTGGCTGACTAAATACTTTTTTGCCCCACTGTATATTAAGTGGTAATTGCTTAATTCCATTCAATATATTGCTCATGTGTTTCTTAGAAAGCTTCTTTACCAAAAGCACTTTTGCAACACGTGTCAGCAATAAATATAATTGAAGGAAATTAAGCTGCCGTCTGAACCTTCCTTTAACCTGGGTGGTGCAAGTGGTGCAGTGGTCTAAGGCACTGTATCTCAGTGCTAGAGGTGTCACTACAGACCCTGGTTTGATTCCAGGCTGTTTCACAACCGGCCGTGATTGGGAGTCCCATTTGGCAGCGCACAATTGTCCCAGCGTTGTCCGGTTTAGGGTTTGGCCGGGGTAGGCCATCATTGTAAATAAGAATTTGTTCTTAACTGACTTGCCTAGTTAAATAAAGGTTCAATATAAAAAATTAACAATTGCAGTTTTATAATCCTAGGACTGAGCACCCCTTCAGCGGTCCAGAACATTTTTGCAATCTTGGTTATAGTGTCAGCACACCACACGTATTATACTAAGTGGTCTCTTGTGATTAAACAGTCTTTGGTAATGATCTTAAAAGGATTGACCAATTAATATCCATTAACTGTTCGGTCAGCCAATCAACTAACATATTCATCTGTCGGACTGCTTCATTGTTGGTTTTCCCAGAGTCCTCATTGTGCATGCTGTGTGTGTTTCTGATCAGTCCACACAGTGCCTGCAATGTGGACGCTGAGATGCCTAGAGTCATCCCTAAAAAGATGTGGTCAAAGCCAGTGATCGTTGAGATCCTGGTTGAAGACAGTAGAAGTGTATTTAGAGGGCAAGTTGGTCAGGATGATATCCAAGAGGGTGCCCATGGTTACGGATTTAGGGTTGTACCTGGTAGGTTCCTTGATAATTTGTGAGATTGAGGGAATCTAGCTTAGATTGTAGGATGGCCGGGGTGTTAAGCATATCTCAGTTTATGTCCCCTAACAGTACCAACTCTGAAGATAGATGGGGTGTAATCAATTCACATATGGTGTCCAGGACACAGCTGGGGGCTGAGGGGGGGGGGTCTATAACAAGCGGCAACCGTGAGAGACTTGTGTCTGGAAAGGTGGATTTTTAAAAGTATAAGCTCAAATTGTTTGGGCACAGACCTGGATAGTATGACAGAACTCTGCAGGCTATCTCTGCAATAGATTGCAATTCCGCCCCCTTAAGCAGTTCTATCTTGTCGTTAAAGGTTGTAGTTGGGGATGGAAATTTTTGGTGGCCTTCCTAAGCCAGGATTCAGACATGGCTAGGACATCAGGATTGACGGAGTGTGATTAAGCAGTGAATCAAACAAACTTAGGGAGGAGGCTTCTGATGTTAACATGCATGAAAACAAGGCTTTTACGGTTACAGAAGTCAACAAATGATAGCGCCTGGGGAATAGGAGCGGAACTGGGGGCTACAGGGCCTGGGTTAACATCAAAATCCTCAGAGGAACAGAGGAGGAGTAGGATAAAGGTATAGCTACAGACTATAAGAACTGGTCGTCTAGTGCGTTGTAGCAGATTTCTTGGCGTGGTAGAATAGATTCAGGACATAATGTACAGACAATGATATGGTAGGATAGATGGAGGTAAACCTAGGCTTTGAGTGACGATGAGAGAGGTTTCGTCTCTGGAGGCACCAGTTAAACCAGGTGAGGTGTCCGCATGTGTGTGGGGTGTGACAAAAGAGCTATCTAAGGCATGTTGAGCGGGACTGCGGGCTCTACAGTGAAATAAAACAATAAGAACTAGCCAAGACAGCAGTAGACAAGGCATATTGACATTAGAGGCATAAAGCAATCACAGGTGTTAATCGGGAGAGCTAAGACAACAACGGGTAAATGGCGATGAATGGGCAGAGCTGGTCAGTTGGGTACATACAGGACCTGAGTTCGAGGCTAGGGCCAACAGGTAAACAAAATGAGGTACCGTGTTATTGAAACAGTCCAGGGGGCATCAGCTGTGTAGCCGAGTGATAATAGGGTCAAAAGAGCAGCTATAGGTGAGTCAGGGTGCCGTTCAGTAGTCACTACTATGCCAGGCGAGCAGGGGACACAGCGTTCAGAAAAGCTAGCGGGCCGAGGCTAGTAGATGGTTCTTCGGCGACATCGTAACAAAATAACCCGTTGAGACCACATTGGGCGATCATGTCGGCAGTCCAATCGTGATGGATCAGCGGGGCTCCGTGTCAACAATAAAGGGTCCAGGCCAAATGGTAAGGAGGTATTGTAGCCCTAGAATTAGCTGGTATATGGGCCAAGCTCGAGGCTAGCTCAAGGCTAGTTGATGCTTGCTTTTTGGACAGAGGCATTGGCTAATAGCCATTCGTTTGCAGCTAGCTAACTGCCATGATCCGGTGTAATGATCCAGTGCGGCAGGAATCCAGTTATGTGTTAGAGAGAAGCAGTCCGATATGCTCTGGATTGGTATCGCGTTGTGGAGACTGGCAGGTATTGTCCGAGCTAAGGCTGGCTGGTGACCGAGAAAAAGGTGAAGACCTCTAGCCGTGGTTAACAAAGACTAGTAGCTAGTTAGCTGGCTAGCTCCTGATGGAAGTTCCAGTTATAAGGAATAAAAATAGCAGATCCGTACCACATTGGGTGAGGCGGGTTGCAGGAAAGTATATTTAGTTTGTAGATAGAATGTGAGATTAAGATATATACGAAAAAGACTGGCTTTTTAAACGGGATAAGACATGGGATAAGACTATTGTAGTAGGTGCCAGGTGCACCGGTTTGTGTCAAGAACTGCAGCGCTGCTGAGTTTCTCACGCTCAACAGTTTCCCGTGTGTATCAAGAATGGTCCACCACCCAAAAGACATCCAGTGGATTTGGCAGAAAAGTGGGAAGCATTGGAGGGGTGCGCAACTCAATATTAGGAAGGTGTTCCTAATGTTTGGTATATTCAGTGTATGTGTGTTAACTGTGATCAGGGCAGGGGAATATTTTTTTTATGGTCTGTTTAATGAACAAAATAACAAGCTATTGATTTAATTTGCATTGCATAGCCATGTAGCCTACGCAGTGTTCATGTGCTAGTTGGAACTAGGAAACTGAAATTTCCAACACGCTAACTGGTTGTGTAGCGTTCAGCGAATCAGCAAGTTCCATACCTTCCTAGTTCCGACTAGCATGTGAACACGGTACTATGCTGCACAGACCAGTAACATAATTCAATTCAAATTATGTTATTCTATTCTTTTGAAAATAGTCTTATAATGTTTCTAAGGACCTGCCTAAACAAATTATTGTATTTCTTTGTGATGTATATTCAATGGGTTTATTAAAATAGACGACCAAACACATCGGCCCACCCCTACTCCCACTCGTCGTCGGTGCCGGCTTGCATACGGGAGGTATACGAGTCTTATGCCAGTAAAAATGGGCTTGTTTGAAACGGGGTCATTTAAATATGACCCTTTTTTTTACAGGCATACCATAAATCCTATTTGAAAAGTGTATGAGAAAGGTTGTGGGGAAAAGATGGAGAGGGGGATGGAATGAGAGAAAGGGCAGGAGAGAGACAGTGAGGGAGAGATTAGGACAGTTAGAGAGAGAATGGTAAGAAAGAGGGAGTAAGATAGGCAGAAAAGTAGATATAGAGATGATCAAGCAGAAAGAGGTGAAACGAGAGTGGGCATTTTTCTCTTCGATTTTTTTCTGTTTTCCTTTAAACCCTCGGGCTTAGCTAAGTCTTGGGTGTGTTTGTGAGTGTGTGCCCCTCGTGTCACATCTGAACAGCCTTGGCTATCAGTGCAAGCTTGTTGTGCTGATATTCGGAAGTTTGCCATGTGTACAGGCTGACAGAACGTGGCCTTCAGATTGCAGGCCTACACAAGATTAAGTCGAAGCAGCTATGGGCATCCTTGCTGTGTGGAGAACAATGTACTATCTGTTTCCCTAGGTGTCCAGATATCCCTGTCCTGAAATGTATTGTATGTATCATGATTCATTGTGTGTGTCAGTTCGTGCCTGTGTGTCAACAAACAATGGTATTATTACTATTAAAGTATTCTGATTCTGGTGGGTCCGGCCAAATAACTGAATAACATGGTCCATTTAAAAAACAAACATATAATATCAGGATTTTAATGGTGAAAAAGTAACCCCTTTTGACACTGTGAACCATGGATGAATGCCAAGTATCTCAAAAAACATGAATGCATGCATGCACACATACACACACACGTACAGAGGATCTGCCATTGCAGTAGCAAGGAAAGACGAGGCAATCCTTTTAAAAGTTGTTTTGCTCTCTTTTGTCACTCTTTCTTTCCTGTCCTGTTTGAAGTTCACATTCTCTCATCTATAATAAGGCCCATGTTTTGAACAGAGTGAGAGGAGAGGAGGACAATAAGAGAAAATGAAAGGACAAGCCTCTGACTGCTGTTTCATTGTTGAGTGGCAGTTTAATTAGGAATGTTTTGATGTAAAGAAGTCTGAAAAAGTTCTCTACAGAAACGCAGCTCCTCTCCTACTTTCTCCACTTGTTTTAATAAATCTTATACTTTATATCTTGTTCTTTTTCTCTCCTACTTCTGCTCCTTTCCTCCTCTTCCCCCTCCTACTGTGTATCAGTCTGAGACAGATGGTGCGTGGGGTATCCCCCAGACACACACACACCGGCATGCAAACCAGCACGCACGTGCACACACACAGGGAAATGTATGAAATTGCTCTGATAAGTTGAGACACTATTTTCCATATCACATGGATTTATGACTTTAATTTAGAAAAGGCATTTACAGTGTTAAAAAAGGTCTATAATTGTATTGTATTCAAATACTAACGTCCGTTCGGATATTCGAATAACAGTGTACATCCCTACTGTCTATTTATCCAAGGTTGTAGCTATTTGTTGCACTCACAACATACATGAGACAAATTCCTCACAACATTTAGCCTATATCTCAAAGTGTGACTCTGACCTAAACTCAGTTGAATGTGACTTTTCTAGTTGCATGGACATGGACATAGTCTGTAGAAACTGTATAGTGGACACTGTACATCTGTATCATGGCTTACATAAACGCTGAATCCACCATCCAGATTATGGTATACTATTACCACGTGCACACACACACCAGTAAAGGAGACCAATAGCATCTGTTTGAATGACACACATGGGAATGGTGAAGAAGGCTTAATCAGGATGAAGGGATAGATTTTAAAGAGCAAGGGAGAGAAGGAGAGAGGGGGATAACAGAGGATACAGAACTTAGAAGGAGAGAAGAGGCAGGATGGAGGTGACCAAGCGTAACCCTTATTTTACAGGTAAGTTTACTGAGAACACATTCTCATTTACAGCAATGACCTGGGGATGAGTTACAGGGGATAAGAGGGGGATGAATGAGCCAATTTATCCAACTTTTCCTCTCAATTGCTCTCACCCGAACTCTCTACCCCTCTCTCTTTCTCCCTCTCTCCCGCTCGCTTTCTCTCTCTCTCTCTCCCGCTCTCTACTCACTGCCAAACTGGAAGTGTGTGTCCCTCACTCCACTCTAAGGAAGACAGGTGATGACAGAGCAATGATAGAGAGATGAGAGAGGAGAAATAAATATGGTTGACGGATATGATGGAAGAAGAGGAGAGAAACAGGAATAGAGATCATGACAAAATGATAATGACAGGTGTGGTGGGGGGAGTGATGGAAGGAGGGACAAGGAGAGATAGAGAGAGTGTGTGTGTGTGTGTGTGTGTGTGTGTGTGTGTGTGTGGACAGGGACAGGTATAGAGGGAGGGTGAAAGATAGGGGAGGGAGAGAGAGGGGGAGTAAGGTAGAGGGTAACGAGTCTAGAGAAGGGAGAGAGAGGGGGAGTAAGGTAGAGGGTAACGAGTCTAGAGAAGGGAGAGAGAGGGGGAGTAAGGTAGAGGGTAACGAGTCTAGAGAATGGAGAGAGACCGAAAGAGAGGAAGGGGGTGAAGGAGTAAGCAAGGCAGCAAGGACGGGAGAAAGTTTAGGTGAATTGAAAGAAGTAAAGGATGATGGAAGGAGGGGAGAAATATGAAGGGAGGGAGGGCGTATGAGTTGGAAGAAAGGAAAATGGGAGAAATTGTAGAACACTAGTAGCAGTACATCAGATTTTTTTTTTCACTTTGTCTAGACCTCCCTCTTTCTCAATCCCTCCATCTCTAGTATATACAGTACCCTCTCTCTGTGTGTGTGTGTGTGTGTGCCCTTGCTCTCCTGGTCTGTCTTTCACAACAACAAAAAAAGACTTCTCAAATAGCCTCTGCTTTTCCTCCACTTTGTCTCTTGAACCCCTTACCCATCCACTTTCTCTTCTCTCCCTCTCTCCTTTTATTTACCTCTGTCTATGTTCTCTTTCACGCCCAAAAATAGACAATATCCAGTGAGTATACGCTTTTAGTGCTCATCCTTGACATGTCCTACACTCATTTTTTCCTCTCTCTTTTTTCTCTCCTTTTCTGAGCAAAAGAAGGGAATGACATTTTAGCCTGGCGCCTAAGCACTGTAGTAGAGGCGAGTTGGTTGTCAAGCACTTATTCCTCTCAATCTAAATGGCACAGTTTAATATTTGTAAGGTTAAAATGTGTGAATTATTTGAAAGAACTCATCCATCTGGTCAATTCATGTCAGCATGACAAAACATTGAGTTGAGGAGAATGTTATTTTCATAGGTGGTATACAGAAGGTAGCCCTGTTTGGTAAAAGACCAAGTCCATATTATGGCAAGAAAAGCTCAAATAAGCAAAGAGAAACGACAGTCCATCATTACTTTAAGACATGGTCAGTCAATCCTGAACATTTCAAGAACTGAAAGTTTCTTCAAGTGCAGTTGCCAAAACCATCAACCGCTATGATGAAACTGGCTCCCATGAAGACCACCACAGGAAAGGAAAACCCAGAGTTACCTCTGCTGCAGAGGATAAGTTCATTAGAGTTACCAGCCTCAGAAATTGCAGCCCAAATAAATGCTTCACAGAGTTCAAGTAACAGACACATCTCAACATCAACTGTTCAGAGGAGACTGCGTGAATCAGGTCTTCATGGTCAAATTGCTGCAAAGAAATCACTACTAAAGGACACCAATAAGAAGAAAATACTTGTTTGGTCCAAGAAACAAGAGTACATTAGACCGGTGCAAATCTGTCCTTTGGTCTGATGAGTCCAACTTTGAGATTTTTGGTTCATACTGCTGTGTCTTTGTGAGATACAGAGTAGGTGAACAGATGATCTCCGCGTGTGTGGTTCCAGCAGTGAAGCATGGAGGAGGTGTGATGGTGTGGGGGTGCTTTGCTGATGACACTGTCAGTGATTTATTTAGAATTCAAGGAACACTTAACCAGCATGGCTACAACAGAATTCTGCAGCGATACGCCATCCCATCTGGTTTGCACTTAGTGGGACTATCATTTGTTTTTCAACGGGACAATGATCCAACACATATCAAGGCTGTGTAAGGGCTATTTGACCAAGAAGGAGAGTTATGGAGTGCTGCATCAGATGACCTGGCCTCTACAATCACCCAGCCTAAACCCAATTGAGAGGGTTTGGGATGAGTTGGACCGCAGAGAGAAGGAAAAGCAGCCAACAAGTGCTCAGCGTAAGTGGGAACTCCTTCAAGACTGTTGGAAAAGCATTCCAGGTGAAGCTGGTTGAGAGAATGCTAAGAGTGTGTAAAGCTGTCATCAAGGCAAAGTGTGGCTACTTTAAAGAATCTCAAATATAACATATTTTGATTTGTTTAACACTTTTTTGGTTACGACATGATTTCACATGTTTTGATGTCGTCACTATTATTCTATGATGTAGAAAATAGTAAAAATAAGAAAAACACTTCAATGAGTAGGTGTGTCCAAACTTTTGACTGGTACTGTATGTGGACACCCCTTCATATTAGTGGATTCAACTATTTCAGCCACACCCATTGCTGATACATTTATAAAATCGAGCACATGGCCATGCACTCCCCATAGACAAACATTGGCAGTAGAATGGTCGTACTGAAGAGCTCACTGACTTTAAACATGGCACTGTCATAGGATGCCACCTTTCCAACAAATTTACATGGCAGCTCCAGTCCGTCAAATTGATGTCCTGCTAGAGCTGCCCCAGTGAACAATAAGTGCTGTTATTGTAAAGTGGAAACATCTAGGAGCAACAATGGTTCAGCCGCAAAGTGGCAGGCCACACAAGCTCACAGAATGGGACCGCCGAGTGCTGAAGCGTGTAGCACATAAAAATCATCTGTCCTCGGTTGCAACACTCACTACCTCTGGAAGCAAAGTCAACACAATAACTGTTACGTTGGGAACATCACGAAATGGGTTTCCATGGCCAAGCAGCCGCACACAACCCTAAGATCACAATGTGCAGTGCCAAGTGTTGGCTGGAGTGGTGTAAAGCTTGGTGCCAGTGGACTCTGGAGCAGTTTAAACGCGTTCTCTGGGTTGATGAATCACACTTCACCATCAGATAGACGAATCTGGGTTTGGCGGATGCCAGGGACTGTTTTTCATGGATCGGGCTAGGCCCCTTAGTTCCAGTGGTAAATCTTAATACTGCAGCATAGGCGATTCTGTGTTTCCAACTTTGTGGCAACAGTTTGGGGAAGGCCCTTTGCTGTTTCATTATGGCATGCCCCCGTGCACAAAGCGAGGTCCATACAGAAATGATTTGTCGAGATCAGTGTGGATGAACTCTACTGGGCTGCACAAAGCCCTGACCTCAACCCCATCAAACACCTTTGGGATTAATTAGAACACCGACTGCAAGCCAGGTCTAATAGCCCAACATCAGTGCCCGACCTCACTAATCCTCTTGTGGCTGAATGGAAGCAAGTCCCAGCAGCAATGTTTCAACATCTAGTGGAAAGTCTTCCCAGAAGAGTGGAGGCTGTTATAGCAGCAAATGGGGGACTAACTCCACATTAATGTTCATGATTTTGAAATTAGATGTTCGACTATGACATACTTTTAGTCATGTAGTGTATTTCTAGTCTACACTTTATGTAATGCTAATGTTAACGGTCTGCTGGCAGATGGAAAGGCTTTCCCAAAAACCTTCTCAATTAAATGTTGACAACAAAGTAGCCTATGCCAACCTGACAGAACGATATCATGATTATTTGCATCAATCCAGTGGCCTTTGGTTTTGCAAACTTTGCAATCACATTATTGCTACAGAAACACATTCTTTATTAGCTAACACATTTGATTTACCTTGTTTTCTTGAATTTCTCAGTGTATACTCAATTCAGATTTTAGCTTTCAAAATTACTAAGCTACTAGCAAACATTCTTAAAACCAACCCCATACCGTGAGACATCCAACCCTGCGATTGGGCTTGTTGTCACAAGTGGAGAATGTGTTTGATGGCATATAACTCCATGTTGGAATACGTTATGAGGATAAAAAGGCTCCCCATTTCAACCCAAGACCTTGGTCTTTCTCCTAATATTGAAAATAGTCTTGTAAGATATACTGCTGCTATCAGGGCTCAGGATAAGACCCAGATGCAGACAGTTCGAATCACAGATGTTTATTTACAAAACGGGGCAGGCAAACGACAGGTAGAGTCAGTAAGGTAAGGTACAGAACAGAACGGCAGGCAGGCTCAAGGTCAGGACAGGCAGAATGGTCAACACCGGAAGAACTAGAAAAAAGGGACTAGAGCGACCAGGAGTACGGGAAAAACGAGACAAGACGAACCGACAACAGACAAACAAAAAACAGAGGTATAAATCCACAGGGGATAGTGGGGGAAATGGGTGACACCTGGAGGAGGGTGGAGACAAGCACATGACAGGTGAAACAGATCAGGGTGTGACAGGTGCTGATAAATACACATGAGTAATGTTCCTGTATCCTGACAATGCAGCGCAGCTCTCCCGGGATATATCAGCCCATGGAATGAAGCACAAGATTGAAAAACTTTCTAGAGTTTTCTCTGTTAGTCAACACTATCGACGTTTCTCTTTACTGTGGCAATTGTGATCGAATCAATGCAGTATTAGCCACTTTCAATGGAACAGAACAAAACAAACAGGAGTAGGATTATATTGCGCAAGACTCAGCCCATACTCTACAAAGACAGGTGTGGCATAACCAATCAGAGCTGCAGTAGGCCTATATGCAAATAGACCATCGCCATATATGGATCTGTGCCATTTACTTTGAACTGGACTGTGTTTTCAGCTGTGGTCGTGAGTAGATGCGCTTGTTTTGAGATCAAAGCAAGAGCTGCATTTTGTTCATATCCTTTGCTAGTTAGTGAGTTATTAGCCCAGTTATAGACCATTTATAGTCAGCAATATGGGAGTGATTGCATCCTACAAGAGCACAAAACTTCTACATTTCTAGATGTTCATCTTTGAAAAGTGAGTTACTTTTAAACTTTTAAATCTTAAATGGGCAGTGTTGTATTTTGATACAGGCTTGAATAAGCTAAGTAGCCAATAGGCAGAGGGTAGCATAATTTGTCTGATTCTCTGTAATAATGGTATGGGATTAATAATGCATTTTATTTTGTAAAGCATCAAACAACACAACAACATCAGTCACCACCTTGTGGATAAACAGAGTGGATAAACAGGTTCATGTCAAGCACTGCATGCTTTTTCAAAAGTCTCACAGAATGTAGGCAATGGTGGAAAAAGTACCTAGTTGTCATACTTGAGTAAAAGTAAAGATACATTAATAGAAAATGGCTCAAGTAAAAGTCACCCAATAAAATACTACATGATTAAAATTCTAAAAGTATTTGGTTTTAAATATACTTAAGTGTCAAAAGTAAATATAATTGCTAAAATATAGTTAAGTATCAAAAGTTTAAATAATTTCAAATTCCTTATATTAAGCAAACCAGACGGCACCATTTTCTTGTTTTTTATTTATTTACGGATAGCCAGGTGCGTACTCCAACACTCAGGCATCATTTACAAACGAAGCATTTGTGTTTAGTTAGTCCATCAGAACAGAGGCAGTAACGATAGCCAGGGATAAGTGTGTGAATTGGACCATTTTCATGTCCTGCTAAGCACTCAACATGTAACTAGTATTTTGGGTGTCAGGGAAAATGTATGGAGTAAAAAGTACATTTATTTAGGAATGTAGTGAAGTAAAAGTAGTCAAAAATATAAATAGTAGAGTACAGATCCCCAAAAAACTACTTAGGTAAAAATACTTTGCGTATTAATGGTGTACTTTACACCACTGAATGTAGGTCTACATTAAACACCACACATTTGCTGCTACTGGAGGCTGAATGATAGAACAGCTATTTCCATGTTAAAATGTTATGGGATGCATTTTCTCTGTTGTTTTTGATGGTAGGCTACTCTGGTAGGTCTACATTATGATCAAATAGCAACAGTAGCCTACTTGATCACTTTTACAATTAACTTCAAGCGGGTACAGCCTCGATGTTCACAGTAAACGCGTGCTGGAAGTTGCACAGAATTTTCACAATAATCAAGTTTGCACTCAGCAGACCTGAAGTTTGCTCAGTGCTAAATAAACTAGGAGGGAACATTGCACATGAGAGTAAAAAATGTGAGAACCAACCCCGGTTTCCTCTGTTTCAATTAACAAAATTACCTTGCCTAGCTCACACACTGCTGTTGTGACACACACACATACGCACTCTTTATCTCATAACAATTTTTGTGTGTGTGTGGGGGGTTAACTAGTAAACAAACATCAATTGGACTAACTGGGACATTTTGTTAGTCCCCACAAGGTCAAATGCTATTTCTATGGGGTTTATTGTTAAGGTTAGAATTAGTGTTAGGGTTAGGAGCTAGAGCTAGATTTAGGGTTAAGGTTAGGTTTTTGGGTTAAGGTTAAAGTAAGGGTTAGGGTAAGTAGTATTCTGAATGGAACTGAATTGCGTGTCCCCATAAGGTTAGTTGTATAAGTGTGTGTGTGTGTGTGTGTGTGTGTGTGTGTGTGTGTGTGTGTGTGTGTGTGTGTGTGTGTGTGTGTGTGTAGGGCTGGTTCCAGGCATAAGCAAACTCACTTACTGTTGAGAGTTATAATAGTAGACTATACAAGGTGCAATTTGAAATTTAGTTGTGCATCAGCAGTTGTTCTCATTATGCCAGTCACTGACTTAATTAGCCATGTCAGCTAACAATTTTAGAATGGTAAATTAGTCTAGCCAGATATCTAAACTTGTAGTAATCATGGCCGAATACCTCCAGCGGGCCTCCAATGATTTTGTTAGTCAATCTCACTCAGATATCATTCATTAAAATGGCATACGTCTTGGCAAAATGTGTAGAATTGCAGGAAAATAGATTTAAAACGGCAAACATTTCTCTCCACACCATGGCAAAATGGGTAGAATTGCAGGAAATTAGCTGTGAAACTTCAGATGTTTTCTCTGCCTCATGCAAAAATGAGTAGAATAGCAGAGGTGCATAAAGATGGTGGGGCACTCATGCACTTACCACAAATCCCTTGTTTTGCTAAGTTTGTCTTATTGTACATTGCTCTCCGTTACTCTTTTTTTGAACGGTCATTAGCACAGTGTATACATGATCCCAATTTTAGCTTCAAGATGCAGGCAATTTGAAAAAAATGAAAACGTTAATTGTACTGATTTATTGACGTCATATCTGAATTTTGCCATCTTAATGCACATTTGAAAATGGCATGAAATGTGTTTTTAGAATTGCTCAACATCCCTTCGCCCCATGGAAGAATGTGTAGATTTGCAGAAACCTTGCTTTAAAACTGCAACATTTTCTCTACTCCCCATGGCAAAATGTGTAGAATTGCAGGAAATTAACTTTAAAATGTTCTCTCCGTCGTCAAGGGGGGAGCACTAAAAAAAATGTATGTGAGTTGGACCCTCCAACCAAATCTCACTTTGGGCCCCCTAAAGGCTAGGCCCTGTGTGTGTGTTTGGGAGTATGATGCTTCTCTTCTACAGATGTACTATTGAATCAATCCTACACTATGGCATTATTACATGGTTTGGTAACGTGACAGACTTAACAGTCGCTACAATATACAGTACTTCCATGGTTGGTTTCATTGGTTCTCCTCTTGACCCATTTGTAGCTAAAACTTTGATTCAGCTTGAGCAAAGTGAGGTGTAGAATCACTGATCTACAAATATTATTCACTGCCAGATAATAGTCAGAGAACATTTCTTAACTGCAGGAACACTAGTAGATAATGCTGGAAATACAGGTAAAAGCTAAGTGCTTCAAAACAAGCCTAAAATGCATAGCCCTTTTAATGTTGTCCATTTTTACTGTAGGTACTAAAGGTTAATTGACGTGTATCATTAGATGTCCCCTAGGTAGGACTCCTGTATGACGTCTGTGTGTGTGTTTGCACCTGCGCTCGTCGCATATGTGTGTAAGCCTGTGTGTGTGTGTGTGTGTGTGTGTGTGTGTGATATCAGTCATATCTTACATTTAATGACGTCCACTTTCACTGTTGGTACTACAGGGTAATTGAAGTGTATAGTGAAGAGCCTAGGACATTTATCAGCCAAGGCTGTGAGATAGATCGATAGAATCTTTTAAAATGTCACGTTAATGGCTTTAGTCACTAGGGCTGCGTCCCAAATGGTACTCCTTTTCCCTACATAGTTCATTGTCATTATTTGTTCGAAAGTAGTTCACTATATAATAATATGGTGCCATTTGAAACGCAGCCGTGAGATCTTTTATAAGATCAATCTATGATAAATCATCTGAGTTTGAGTTTCATTGGCGTACTGCTTTTGGCTGAACATTTTACCTACGTCAGAGTGATTGTGACGTCTTTAGGACGTAATGAAATTCCCCATATTGATGATCTATAAAGGTGTGATTTAAATCATTTTTATTCCTTGAAGGCTGAATCTTCAGAGTTTGAGTTCCTATCATTGGCTAATGGTTTACCTGCGTCAGTGAGTGACGATGAGTGTTTCTAGAAACCATCATGATATTTCCATATTGATGATTTATTAGGTGATGACTATTTTTAATTAAAGGACAAAGCATTAAGAGAGAAATTATGTGACCGTTTTGTTTCAATTGTACCTCTCCTCTTCCACCTCCTCCCCCTCTTTCTCTTTCTTTAAGAGTGAGTGTCTCATCTGTCATATTTAGTGGTTCTGTTAAGGTTCTCTTTTTACTTTCTTTACGCATCCATCCATCTTGATTCTATCTTCCTGATCTCTTACTTTGTCTGCCCTCTTTTTATTTTGATCTAATTTCTCAACTTTTAGGGACACTTATCTCATCGCTCTTTAGACCTCACCCCACTCCACCATCCCTTTCTCGCTTCCTCGCTTCTATCTCCCTCTCTGCCCCCCTCCCCCCTCTTTATGTGTAGTATGTCTCTGGTGGATATTTCTCAGCATGAATTATGTATTTGACTGGGCACTTAATCCTACTTTTCAGGGAAAATCTGTCCTTGTGTGTGTGTGCCTATTGGAGGTCATTTGGAGGTGAGTGTGTATTCACTATGATCTACCTGTCCTCCCCTAGGATAGTATTTAGGAGAATTGCACTCTAAACCTACAGTACATCACTGCCCTCAGGCAAGATACCTACTCCCAGGTAGATAAGAAAACTACTCCCAGGTAGATAATCATTCTACTTCTCAGTGGTACTCAAACATTCTATGGTATCATGATTCCATTATTGTATCTTGGGAGCATTCCAGTCTATACAAGCTTTCTCTTGTACATTTCACACACCAACAAGGGCAGAAGGGTAGAAGTTTTCGGAATAGAATGTAGAAGTTCTCGGAATAGAATGTAGCCTACAACAGACACTCCAATCCTTCAGAGATGCTCTGAAGGACTGACTTGAATTGTGAGGATGACTACTTTCACACTACTTTATGGTAAATAATGCAAACGGCTTCTACGACTCATCACCGGATTCACAGGGAATACATTACATAGTATGGAGAAGGAATACTCCAAGTCGTAGCTTTATACTACTTGTCAAACATAGAGAACTGACACTGTATTCTGTTTGTTGGGGTGGGATTGATGTGGGGGGTCCATTGGTGGCTTTTGACCAATTTCTTTGGGATTCCTCATATTTTACTCATTGGTAGGAAGAAGTTAGGATGTTGGACTATATTTATTATCTGTATCCTATAAATTAAATTATGCCAATTTGGGTGCAATCATTTAGTTTAATTTCTCAGAGAATAAATTATATTTCAATAAAATGTTTCAGGAATGTTAATTGCATCTGTTACTAACTACAGAAACCATTTCAGAACAATCTGAGATGGTAGGTGTCAAAATCCTCTTTCTTGTGCTTTTTGGGGTAGAACGACCCAAAAGAGAGAGAGGCAGAGAGATAGAAAAAAGGGAGAAAGAGAGTGGGTGAGCGAGAGAGCAAGGAGAGAAGAGCGAAAGAGAGGTGTGTCAGAGAGGGAGAGCAAGATGGAGACACAGAGACTCGCAGGGAGGGAGAGAGAGAAACAGAAGAAAGAGGAGAAACAGTATAGCTGAGTGGAGCCAGTCAGTCAGCAAGCCAGTTAGTCAGTCACTTAATCAGCAGTAGAGACTAGGAGACTCCAGGACAGATGGTGGTACTAAATGCTGCATATTGATGTCCGCTAATGTTTTACTAAATATAGTCTAGCTATGTATATGCATGGAGGAATACATACATTACCCAGAGAGGGTCAAAAGGCACTTTGGTGATGAAATGTCCCTTCCTCATTTTATAAACAACTAGCTCTCAGTCTCACAGCAGAATTAGACGTTCATCCATGTTTCTCAAATTTCAAAGTTGTTGCAAATGTCAAATTGTGTTCACGCATTAACTCTGAATTTTTAAGGTTAGGGTTAAATTTAGGCATAACTCAAATCCTAAGGTTAACCATTCAGAGTTAATGCCTAAGGTAAAAAAATGTAAATAAAAAAACACTTTAGCACTAGATTTGAACTTGCAACCAGAGGCAGATGCCATTCCCATCCACAATACTGTGCCAAAACAATTTCTACTTGAAGGTAACAGTGCTCACTCACTGTTACCGGTTGCCGGTTTCCATGTCAACTCCCGATGACCTCAGACATGGATGGACATCAAAAATTGACTTTTATAGCATTTATTTTGGCATTAATATGTGTCATATATCAGTTTGCAAACAATGTAATAAAATATATACTCCACCTTTCAAAAGTTTGGGGTCACTTAGAAATGTCCTTGTTTTTGAAAGAAAATATATATTTTTCGTCCATTAAAATGACATCGAATTGATCGGAAATACAGTGTAGACATTGTTAATGTTGTAAATGACTATTGAAGATGTAAATGGCTGATTTTCTTATGGAATATCTACATAGGGAGGCATACTATCATTATCAGCAACCATCACTCCTGTGTTCCAATGGCACATTGTGTTAGCTAATCCATGTTTATCACTTTAAAAGGCAAAACCCTTTTGCAATTATGTTAGCACAGCTGAAAACTGTTGTCCTGATTAAATAAGCAAAACAACTGGCTGTCTTTAGACTAGTAGAATATCTGGAGCATCGCCATTTGTGGGTTCGATTACAGGCTCAAAGTGGCCAGAAACGAAGACCTTTCTTCTGAAACTCGTCAGTCTATTCTTGTTCTGAGAAAAGAAGGCTATTCCATGTGAGAAATTGTCAAGAAACTGAAGATCTCGTACAACGCTGTGTACTTCTCCTTTCACAGAACAGCGCAAACTGTCTCTAACCAGAATAGAAAGAGGAGTGGGAGGCCCCGATGCACAACTGAGCAAGAGGACAAGTACATTAGAGTGTCTAGTTTGAGAAACAGACACCTCACAAGTCCTCAACTGGCAGCTTCATTAAATAGTACCCGCAAAACACTAGTCTCAATGTCAACAGTGAAGAGGCAACTCCGGGATGCTGACCTTCTAGGTAGAGTTCCTCTGTCCAGTGTCTGTGTTCTTTTGCCATCTTAATCTTTTATTTTTATTGGCCAGTCTGAGATATGGCTTTTTCTTTGCAACTCTACCTAGAAGGCCAGCATCCCAGAGTCACCTCCCACTCCTCTTTCTATTCTGGTGAGTCCAAAAATGTCTTATATGCTGCTGCATAAATGATGTAATATGCCAGCAAGATATG
This sequence comes from Oncorhynchus nerka, assembly GCF_034236695.1. NCBI lineage: Eukaryota > Metazoa > Chordata > Actinopteri > Salmoniformes > Salmonidae > Oncorhynchus > Oncorhynchus nerka. The sequence goes on from NC_088403.1 coordinate 40,697,099, forward strand.
GTCAGCCGTATCAGCTATGTTAAAAAAAATAAAAAATAAAAATGAGCTACTAAGATCGCCACTGTGAGGGTCATATGGTTTAGTTGTGTTCAATTTGAATATAGACATCTGGAAAACAGAGGAAACTCAAAGAACTCAAATTAACTGAGAGAAACCAACTGCATGAGTTAGTCACAGTAGATTAGCACGCGCACACACACACCACAGCCCCATTGCCAGTCACATCTCATAGGAACCTCCTGGAGTTCAACTAGTTTCATCAAACAAACTATGATTCAGGAAACAGACAGATTTGCTGTCACATGGAAATTAAAGTTAAAAGCATATTATACTGTAGCACACACACACACACACACAAAATGCCAGAAAAAAGAGTGGTTATCCTAGAGGCAGTTTGAGATGAGAGATTAATTAACTGGAGAGATTCATCTGGCCTTTCCTTCCATCATTGTGTGTGAGGCTTCTTTCGAACAAGGTGTCCTCACTGTCTTGCGTGAGCCCATGTCTTCCCTCTCTCTTTTTCACTCTCCACTGTCATCCCTCCTGGGGTGTCTGTTCTTGATTCTCTCTGTGTAAATCTAGTCTCACTCTCAGTCCATAGCACCTCTCTCATAGTTTTGCTAGGGCATTGTGGATAGGTGTAAGCCGCAAGCTCCAGGCTCCGAGGGTCGGATGTTCTATTCCAGTGCTATTTTAACCCTGTCCCAAACCTTAACCCTCAACTTAACCATTCGGGATGAATGCCTAAACTTAACCTTTGAAATTCAACATTTGTGGACAAGCGTTTGGACATCTGATTCTGCATTGAGAGTGAGAGCTTGTTGATTTGGATAAAACTACCTTAAGTCACACAAACACACACACACAGCCACACACGCTCGCACACAACACACACACACACGTCATAGGTCACACAATTAGAAGGCTTGATATTATATTGTCTTAGATCATGAAATTATAATTTCTATAATGTTTGTCGCCAATCTACCGCAAGTCACATTGCAGTGTTTTGCAAAGACCTTCATATTGCAATCAACAAACACTTCTTTAAGATCAAGCTAAACTGGAGGGATGTGTGCGTGTTTGCATGCGTGGTAGGGTGGTGGTTGGGGTGGGGCGGTGGATGTGGATGTGTCTATGTTTAGAGTATTTTCAAGGATGGGACTCTCGTTGAGGTCACACTGCTCAAAGCACACATCAACTCCTTTCCCTTCGCAAGTCCACACCCATTATTACTTTATTACCTCTCTCCCTCTCTCTCTCCCCTGATCTCTTTCTCTTCCCTTCTCTTCACTTCACTACTCGGGTTTAATGGAGCACCTGATGTACTGAAAGAAATCAATCTTCTAAGCTCTCCCTACCTTAATCCCTTTCTCTCCCTCTTTCTTTTTCTGTTTGTCTCTTATGAGCGCAGTTACGCAGCTAACAACAAACCTTCCCACAACTTTAGAGAACGTTCTCTTAATTAAGGGTCGCATTAGATCATCAACTAACGTTTTCATGAGAATGTTCCCATGATGTGCAAGGAATGTTTACAAGAGACCATTACCTTAATGTCAAATAGTACTTACCCAGAAAATGGTTGCCATGTTCTCAAAGCATAAGATAATGTTCTAGAGACGTTTCATGGGAACTTTTCCAGAACAGTCGTGTTTTCAGTTTTCCGAGGGTTAGGAGAATATTCCATCAATGTCCCACCAAACATATATAGAACATGGTTGGCATGTATTCAGAACATAAGATATTCATGTTCTAGACATTTGTGTCCCAAAAAATTGTCATTACACATCACATCTTTTTACTGTTGCCAAGCCAATCAAGGTCTTGATGAGCCCCTGATACATTCACAGCTATTTGTATGTTGGCAATGTTAGGGATACACAGTGCTTTTAAGATAGTGTTTCCAACTGACATACAGTGAATTCGGAAAGTATTCAGAACTCTTGACTTTTTCCAAATGTTGTTTAAAATGGATTAAATTTTTTTTTCCCCTCATCAATACCCCATAATGACAAAGCAAAAACATGAAAATATCACATTTACGTAAGTATTCAGACCCTTTACTCAGTACTTTTTTGAAGACCTTTGGCAGCGATTACAGCCTCAAGTCTTCTTGGGTATGACGCTACAAGCTTGGGACACCTGTATTTGGGGAGCTTCTCCCATTCTTCTCTGCAGATCCTCTCAAGCTCTGTCAGGTTGGATGGGGAGCTTCGCCGCACAGCTATTTTCAGGTCTCTCCAGAGATGTTCGATCGTATTCAAGTCTGGGCTCTGACTGGGGCACTCAAAGACATTCGGAGACTTGTCCCAAAGCTACTCCTGTGTTGTCTTGGCTGTGTGCTTATGGTCGTTGTCCTGTTGGAAGGTGAACCTTCGCCCCAGTCTGAGGTCCTGAGCACTCTGGAGCAGGTTTTCATCAAGTATCTTTCTGTACTTTGCTCCTTTCATCTTTACCTCAATCCTGACTAGTCTCCCAGTCCCTGACGCTAAAGAACATCTACCATAGCGTGATGCTACCACCATTGCTTCACCGTAGGGATGGTGCCAGGTTTCCTCCAGATGTGACGCTTGGCACTCAGGCCAAAGAGTTCCATCTTGATTCTCATGGTCAGAGTCATTTAGGTGCCTTTTAGCAAACTTCAAGCGGGCCTTTTACTGAGGAGTGGCTTCCGTCAGGCCACTCTACCATAAAGGCCTGATTGGTGGAGTGCTGAAGAGATGGTTGTCCTTCTGGAAGGTTCTCCCATCTCCACAGAGGAACTCTAGAGTTCTGTCAGAGTGACCATCAGTTTCTTGGTTACCTCTCTGACCAAGACCCTTCTCCCCCAATTGCCCAGTTTGGCCAGGTGGTCAGTTCTAGGAAGAGTCTTGGTGGTTCTTTTACATTGAAGAATGATGGAGGCCACTATGTTCTTGGGGACCTTCAATGCTGCAGAAATGTTTTGGCACCCTTCCACAGATCTTGGAACTCTATGGAAAATGTATTCGACCTTATGGCTTGGTTTTTGCTCTGATATGCACTGTCAACTGTGGGACCTTGTATAGACAGGTGTGTGTGCGCCTTTCCAAATCATGTCCAATCAATTGAATTCACCACAGGTGTACTCCAACCAAGTTGAAAAAACATCTCAAGTATGATCAATGGAAACAGGATGCACCTGAGCTGATTTCCGAGACTCCTAGCAAAGGCACTGAATACTACGGAGCCAAGTCCCATAGATCAGCACAGCCATGCTATAAAAAAGTAATTTTGCCCAACCTCGAGTGTATAGATGATTTAATACAATGGGTTACCAATTAAATAAAACACTTTATTTTGATAGATGTGTTCATAGGCTACTATTTCATCCCTCAAAAAAAATATAGCACATCTATGGTTGATAACCAAGCCGGCTATCAGTTAGGTTGCCATTTAAGTATTTTTGTTGTATATCTATGGATGTTCATTCTAAATGTTCCGTTGCTATGCTGGTTGGCAATGGTCTTATCCTTTGCTTGCTAGTTAGCCAACTACGGCTAACACTTTCAGGTCAAACAATGTAGTAAGAATAACAGCAAAATAGCTGCATTTGCGTTTGTTTAATTAAGCTGTTTGGAATCCCACCTATAACAATTAACTAATGATACACGATTTCACCTGGCATAGAAAATGTGCTCTCTCGTCAGGACACTGTTCAGAGGAGGTAGCCAACTACACAGCTCACGCAATCACTTCAAACTGAAGCTGGTAAGACAACAAACAAGTTCCCTTTCATGTTATTTCACCTGTTTTTCTAATGACATTTCTTTGTGTAAATCCATAACAATATTATGCGGAATCATGATTTCGACTTACTGAAAAAGATGTCAGTCTCATCTCGTCCTGACACGGTAATCCTCAATAGGACAGTTAAGATCAACTTAAATCAGTTTTACCTCATTTCTATCAGCATGTTAAATGCGCAACCAGTGGGAAAAATCATTATGGACCACACACAGAGACACGTTCAAAGCCCTTCCTCGCCCACCATTTGGCAAATCTGACCATAACTCTGCCCTCCTGATTCCTGCTTACAAAAAAAAAATACAGCAGGAAGCACCAGTGACTCAGCCTATAAAAAAGTGGTCAGATGAAGCAGATGCTAAAATACAGGACTGTTTTGCTAGCACAGACTGGAATATGTTCCAGGATTCTTCTGATGACTTTGAGAAGTACACCACATAAGTCACTGGTTTTATCAATGATTGCATTGAGGATGTCGTCCCCACAATGACTGTATGAACATATCCCAACCAGAAGCCATGGATTACAGGCAACATTCGCACTGAGCTAAAGGGTAGAGCTGATGCTTTAAAGGAGCGGGACTCTGACCCGTAAGCTTATAAGAAATCCCTCCGACAAACCATCAAACAGGCAAAGTGTCAATACAGGACTAAGATCGAATCGTACTACACCGGCTCCAACGCTCGTCGGATGTGGCAGGGCTTGCAAACTATTAGAGACTACAAAGGGAAGCACAGCCAAGAGCTGCCCAGTGACATGAGCCTACCAGACGATCTTAATAACTTCTATGCTCGCTTTGAGGCAAGTAGCACTGAAACATGCATGAGAGCATCAGCTGTTCCGGACGACTGTGTGATCACGCTCTCCGCAGCCAATGTGAGTAAGACCTTGAAACAGATCAACATTCACAAGGTCGCTGGGCCAGACGGATTACCAGGACGTGTACTCCGAGCATGCGCTGACCAACTGGCAAGTGTCTTCACTGACATTTTCAACCTCTCCCTGTCTGAGTCTGTAATACCAACATGTGTCAAGCAGACCACCATAGCCCTGTGCCCAAGAACACTAAAGTAACCTGCCTAAATGACTACCGACCTGTAGCACTCACGTCTGTAGCCATGAAATGCTTTGAAAGGCTGGTTATGGCTCACATCAACATCATCATCCCAGAAACCCTAGACCCACTCCAATTTGCATACCGCACCAACAGATCCACAGATGATGCAATCTCTATTGCACTCCACACTGCCCTTTCCCACCTGGACGAAAGGAACACCTATGTGAGAATGCTTTTCATTGACTACAGCTCAGCATTCAACACCATAGTGCCCTCAAAGCTTCTCACTAAGCTAAGGATCCTGAGACTAAACACCTCGACCTGCAACTGGATCCTGGACTTGCCGCCCCCAGCTAGTAAGGGTAGGTAACAACACATCCGCCATGCTGATCCTCAACACGGGGGCCCCTCAGGGGTGTGTGCTCAGTCCCCTCCTGTACTCTGTACTCCCACACTGCCCCTACTCGGATGGTATCGCGCCGTCCCAATCTTCGCTCTCTCTCCCCCGCTACTCTCTCCTCTTCCATCCTATCATCTCTTCCCTCTGCTCAAACCTTCTCCAACCTATCTCCTGATTCTGCCTCCTCAACCCTCCTCTCCTCCCTTTCTGCATCCCTTGATTCTCTATGTCCCCTATCCTCCAGGCCGGCTCGGTCCTCCCCTCCTGCTCCGTGGCTCGACGACTCATTGCGAGCTCACAGAACAGGGCTCCGGGCAGCCGAGCGGAAATGGAGGAAAACTCGCCTCCCTGCGGACCTGGCATCCTTTCACTCCCTCCTCTCTACATTTTCCTCTTCTGTCTCTGCTGCTAAAGCCACTTTCTACCACTCTAAAGTCCAAGCATCTGCCTCTAACCCTAGGAAGCTCTTTGCCACCTTCTCCTCCCTCCTGAATCCTCCCCCCTCCTCCCTCTCTGCAGATGACTTCGTCAACCATTTTGAAAAGAAGGTCGACGACATCCGATCCTCGTTTGCTAAGTCAAACGACACCGCTGGTTCTGCTCACACTGCCCTACCCTGTGCTCTGACCTCTTTCTCCCCTCTCTCTCCAGATGAAATCTCGCGTCTTGTGACGGCCGGCCGCCCAACAACCTGCCCGCTTGACCCTATTCCCTCCTCTCTTCTCCAGACCATTTCCGGAGACCTTCTCCCTTACCTCACCTCGCTCATCAACTCATCCCTGACCGCTGGCTACGTCCCTTCTGTCTTCAAGAGAGCGAGAGTTGCACCCCTTCTGAAAAAACCTACACTCGATCCCTCCGATGTCAACAACTACAGACCAGTATCCCTTCTTTCTTTTCTTTCCAAAACTCTTGAACGTGCCGTCCTTGGCCAGCTCTCCCGCTATCTCTCTCAGAATGACCTTCTTGATCCAAATCAGTCAGGTTTCAAGACTAGTCATTCAACTGAGACTGCTCTTCTCTGTATCACGGAGGCCCTCCGCACTGCTAAAGCTAACTCTCTCTCCTCTGCTCTCATCCTTCTAGACCTATCGGCTGCCTTCGATACTGTGAACCATCAGATCCTCCTCTCCACCCTCTCCGAGTTGGGCATCTCCGGCGCGGCCCACGCTGGATTGCGTCCTACCTGACAGGTCGCTCCTACCAGGTGGCGTGGCGAGAATCTGTCTCCTCACCACGCGCTCTCACCACTGGCGTCCCCCAGGGCTCTGTTCTAGGCCCTCTCCTATTCTCGCTATACACCAAGTCACTTGGCTCTGTCATAACTTCACATGGTCTCTCCTATCATTGCTATGCAGACGACACACAATTAATCTTCTCCTTTCCCCCTTCTGATGACCAGGTGGCGAATCGCATCTCTGCATGTCTGGCAGACATATCAGTGTGGATGACGGATCACCACCTCAAGCTGAACCTAGGCAAGACGGAGCTGCTCTTCCTCCCGGGGAAGGACTGCCCGTTCCATGATCTCGCCATCACGGTTGACAACTCCATTGTGTCCTCCTCCCAGAGCGCTAAGAACCTTGGCGTGATCCTGGACAACACCCTGTCGTTCTCAACTAACATCAAGGCGGTGGCCCGTTCTTGTAGGTTCATGCTCTACAACATCCGCAGAGTACGACCCTGCCTCACACAGGAAGCAGCGCAGGTCCTAATCCAGGCATTTGTCATCTCCCGTCTGGATTACTGCAACTCGCTGTTGGCTGGGCTCCCTGCCTGTGCCATTAAACCCCTACAACTCATCCAGAACGCTGCAGCCCGTCTGGTGTTCAACCTTCCCAAGTTCTCTCACGTCACCCCGCTCCTCCGCTCTCTCCACTGGCTTCCAGTTGAAGCTCGCATCCGCTACAAGACCATGGTGCTTGCCTACGGAGCTGTGAGGGGAACGGCACCTCAGTACCTCCAGGCTCTGATCAGGCCCTACACCCAAACAAGGGCACTGCGTTCATCCACCTCTGGCCTGCTCGCCTCCCTACCACTGAGGAAGTACAGTTCCCGCGCAGCCCAGTCAAAACTGTTCGCTGCTCTGGCCCCCCAATGGTGGAACAAACTCCCTCACGACGCCAGGACAGCGGAGTCAATCACCACCTTCCGGAGACACCTGAAACCCCACCTCTTTCAGGAATACCTAGGATAGGATAAAGTAATCCTTCTCACCCCCTCCCCCCTTAAAAGATTTAGATGCACTATTGTAAAGTGGCTGTTCCACTGGATGTCTTAAGGTGAACGCACCAATTTGTAAGTCGCTCTGGATAAGAGCGTCTGCTAAATGACTTAAATGTTAAATGTTACTCCATGTTGACTCATGACTGCACGGCCAGGCATGACTCCAACACCACCATTAAGTTTGCTGATGACACAACAGTGGTGGGTTCTGATCACCAACAACGATGAGACAGCCTATAGGGAGGGGGTCAGAGACCTGACCGTGTTGTGCAAAGACAACAACCTCTCCTTCAACGTGATCAAGACAAATGTGATGATTGTGGACTACAGGAATAGGAGGACCGAGCACACCCCGATTCTCATTGACAGGGCTGTAGTGGAGCAGGTTGAGAGCTTCAAGTTCCTCGGCGTCCACATCACCAACAAACTAACATGGTCCAAGCACACCAAGACAGTCGTGAAGAGGCTACGACAAAACCTATTCCCCCTCAGGAGACTGAAAAGATTTGGCATGGGTCCTCAGATCCTCCAAAGATTTTACAGCTGCACTATCGAGAGCATCCTGACGGGTTGCATCACTGCCTGGTATGGCAACTGCTCGGCTTGCGACTGCAAGGCACTACAGAGTGTAGTTCGTACGGCACAGTACATCACCGGGGCCAAGCTTCCTGCCATCCAGGACCTCTATACCAGGCGGTGTCAGAGGAATGCCCTAAAAATTGTCAAAGACTCCAGCCACCCTAGTCATAGACATTTCTCTCTACTACCACACGGCAAACTACCACACGCCAAGTCTAGGTCCAAGATGCTTCTAAACAGTTTCTACCCCCAAGCCATAAGACTCCTGAACAGCTATTCAAATGGCTACCCAGACTATTTGCTTTGCCGCCCACCCCACCCTCTTCTGCGCTGCTGCTACTCTGTTATTATCTATGCATAGTCACTTTAATAACTCTACCTACATGTACATAATTACCTCAACACCGGTGCCCCCCGCATGTTAACACATTGACTCTGTACCGGTACCCTCTGTATATAGCCCTGCTATTGTTATTTACTGCTGCTCTTTAATTATTTTTTATTCTTATCTCTTACTTTTTTAGGGATTTTCTTAAAACTACATTGTTGGTTAAGGGCTTGTAAGTTAGCATTTCACTGTAAGGTCTACACTTGTTGTACTCTACGTATGTGACAAATAACATTTGATTTGATTTGGGAAAAAATATGCTGCAAATGTCAAGAGACAAACAGCAAAGTTTGTACAACTCCCCCATTGTTGCAAACCAAATGTTAGGCTAGAAGCAAGGGGAAATAAGGTCTAGATGCCTTTTAGAGAGGAGATCAAGTTAATGAATTGGTTTCTCAGATAGAAAACAAGATTCCCATTTTTGCGTCATAGGCTTACCCGTGCTAAACTGTTTTTTAAAATTATATGCTTGTTTTGACAGACTCATTGTTGAATGGTAAATAATGCATTGTGTCGTTTTGGAGTCACTTTTCTTGTAAATAAGAATATAATAGGTTCCTAAACACTTCTAAATGAATGTGGATGCTACCGTGATTATGGATAGTCCTGAATGAATCGTGAATAATGAGTGAGAAAGTTATAGACACACTTGTTATCATTCACAGCGTTGGAATTCCATAACTACTAGAATGGCCATGACGGTCATTCTGACCGTTGACATTTCAAGTGTATAAATATACCATATTAAATTGTCAAATTAGTGCATTTATTATGTTAAAATAGGTCATAAGAAACCTCAAGACACCAGATGCTAATTGTAATCAGTCAGAAAATGTATTGATTGATCCAGAAGCACATAGACTGTAAATACTAAAATACGATCATAGCGTGTTTTCTGACTAAGACAACAGTCGCCCAGCTGGCCCATCCAAATTACACCTAAACTATATTGGAACTAATTTCTCGCATAGAATAAAAATAGTAGACGTGGCCTGAAGACAAGACTACATTGACAATAGTGTGATAGGTGACAATATGATCAATTATCGAATAGAGAATGAAGAGACTGATGACCTGCTCAGAGTTCATTGACAGCATGCATTGACAAAGAAGCAAGACTCTTACCAAATAGCACATCTTCAGTGTCATCCTACAGAGGTCCATGCAGGCCAGACTTTTTGACTGCTATACCCTATCAGAAAGAGAAGATTTAAAGGTTTCTAATGAACTTATGTTTGCCAAACAACTCTAGAAATTGCGCTGATGGTCTCTGTTTCAAAATAATACAAATCAAATAAAACGTATTCCTAGAATAACTGTGGCTCCGTGCATTCCTTTTGTGAGTAGGCTACTGGCGACAATCAGCGAAAGCCATTCTGGATATTCCATTATATTTTTACTGTATAGTACTTGTGTTGACTGTGGTAGGGCAGGGCCTGTGATTTCTGTGAAACAGCGCAGCCATAGATTGGCATGTCACAGCCCTAGTCTTGGCTACTAAGCACAGATAAATACAACTCAAAACATGCTATTCTGTTCTTTTGAAATAAATAGCCTAGTATCATGTTTTTAATTACCTTTCTAAATGAAATATTAATGGATTTCTTTGTGATGGTGTATATTAACACTAGAAAGGCAGAGAGCAAAGAGCATCATAATGACTCAAAACAAATGGATTTTTAAAGTCATGCCCCCCCTCGTCTTTGACTTTTCCTAAATAAATCTATGTAACATAATATCAATATCACAAACAGAACTAGAGTTTGAACCAGTTTTAGGAGGGCATATCATTTTTTGAATGGTTTTCCCCAGCCTGCTCTGCTCCTTCTCCGATAGTTGAATGTGCCATGCCCAGTTGATAATCCCTCCGATAATTGCCTCGAAATGGAACCGCAACTATACCGAAACTGATGAAATAAATGAAGTATAGTATCAATTGCTGAATTGAAGAGTGAGGGAAGGAAACAATGCATAATTATGTAATCACCAAATGAATGAAGAACAGGTTGGGGCATTCTTTTTTATTCATCTATTGTAATTATAATCTCAAAACAGTGTACCCTATATCAGTCCACCGAATCCAAGCAGTTTTATTAGTCTACTCTAGGCCTACTTGGAGTCTACACAGTGAGAGCGTACGACATGTACAATGGAAAGACCAAGACGAATGGCTGCACATGCTGCGTTAGCGTTGCTACAAGATCTGAATGAAAACGACTCAAATTGCAGGGAAGAAATGGATCATGACATCTCTGATGATTATTTTTCTGATTCGGGGAAAGGATCCATATTGGGCAGCAGGTGAGCGAGTGTCGGATAATGTTTCAGATCGGATGGCACAGCTGTACTAGGTGAAAGGAGGAGCTCACCGCTGGCCCTCTGTTGTGTTCTACAACATGCTTGACTTGGCTCTTATCAACGCACACGAGTTGTTCAAGTAGTGCATGAACAACACCATGAACTCCGTGAGAGACATATGAGGGCCAATGCAGCAGTAAAGATTCCACACCAGCCAAATTCCGGACAGCTCCCGGGAGGAGAAACTGCAAGGTGGGCAGATGCACTCGGAAACAGAACCTACAACACCTGTTTCAGCTGCGAGCGACTTGTTTGTGGGAAGTGTTGCAATCCAGTGACAATGACAAATATTTGTGGTGACTGTTAGAACAAGGGATTACAGCTAAATGAAATCCAACTGTTGCGTGGATTCACACCAAACACAAGCGAGGCCACAAATAATGTAGGCTAAATATGTGTATGTGACTAATTCGATTTGATTTGAAATATGTAAGGAATTGCTATTTCGTATGCAGGTGACTAAACTTACTGCTAATTACATGGCTACAACTCACAGTAAAAGCCTGTGGGGTCCCCTACAGGATAGCTCCCACATTACACACATAATCTCCCTTTTTTAACCGAACACTGTGCCCGAAGAAGATCCTACGATGACGGACAGACAACTGAGCCAATGGCGGAAGACTACAGACTACAACCAGCTGAACCAATCCGGAGATCCGATCTGCCTAGGGTCAACCTACTTTCTGTGACGTATATAAGGGCTGTGCTGACTGTTTACGCTCTCTGCCTGCTGTTCCAACACGAACTAACGGAAGAGCCGTATTTACGTGTACCAGATATTCTCCCTCTGAAATAAACTGTCGCTTGTCGTACAATTTTAACACCTGGTCTGAATCGATCCTTAACCGGCTCACCCTTCTAATATCCTTTTATCAACAAATAATGTGTCCAATTACTGATAATAATAGACTATTTTTGACCGCTGTCATGTTGACACTTATAATTATTATAATGCAATTATTGCTGGTGTGCTGATTTTCGCTATTCATAAGCACGCTTGGCGCCTACACTGATGTGTAAGCTATTGATATTTTCTTAATTGACTACGTCTTGCGGTTTAGGTATTTTGTATTAGTTTTGTCTTATAAATATACACTTTTTCTGTGTTTCAACGCACATGATTTTTGTTTCATAGCTGTAACAAAGGCACTCAACAAACAAAACCGATTTTACACTCGAAATTCAGTTTGTTGTTTTTCATTTGTACATATAGCCTACAGTAATATAAACCATACTTAACAAAAATATAATCGCAACATGCAACAATTTCTAAGAATTTACTGCGCTACATTTCATAACAAGGAAATCAGTCGCTTGAAATAAATAAATTAGGCCCACCTGTTGTGTAAGCGGCCATATTGGTGTTTCTTACTCGTAATAGCTGGTCAGTGTATTATTTCAGTCGCTTAGTTATTTCAGTCAGTTTACTTACAGAAACACTGAAATGTTAAAATGTTTCTTCTGATATACTTTTATATTCTCCACAGAGACTTGAGTTTGTACAGTGCATTCGAAAAGTTCAGACCCCTTGACTTTTTCCATGTTTTGTTACATTACAGCTTTAATCTAAAATGTATTTTAAAAAATGATTATACATTTACTAAAACTTCTAATGAACAGTTTTTGCTTTGTCATTATGGGGTAGGTATGGTGTGTAGATTGATGAGGATTTTATTTTATTTGATACATTCTAGAATAAGGCTGTAACGTAACAAAATGTGGAAAACGTCAAGGGGTTTAAATACTTTCCAAAGGCACTGTATGTGTGTTTGTGTGTGCTATATCTCAGAATAAACACTTATGGAAAGTCATTAACTATACTGAATATCTCTCTCGCTCTCTCTCACGCTTGCTCTCTCGCTCTCTGAGAATACATGCTCCATTAGTTTCAGTAGGGCAATAAGACACCTCAGTGTGCGTACATGCGACTATTTGCATTGTATCATTAGACCTCTTTGTCAGTCGAACAGAGAAGATTGAATGTCTGAAACTTGAACACTGAAGTGTAGTTAGGATAGGATGAACTTTAATGTCCTCAAGGGGAAAATTGTCTTATACACCCAGTACTCCTGTATACGAAATAGACACTGCATATTACACACTCAACATAATACATGCATACATTGCACATGATCCTTATAATACACATTGTACACTTCTCATATAGCCACATACATAATACTTTGCATATTCCATTATTCTATCAGTGGCATACTAACATAGCTCAGCTTTACCTGTTTATCTTATTCATGTGCTTACTGTTTACATGTTCAGCTTACTCGTAGGGACCCGATAGCATGAAGTACATGGGAGCGATCTGAAATAATGATTTTCTGCTTGTCTGTTAAACAATAGTCTGCACGGCAGTGTATAACAAGGTGGGCAATTTGAGATTTCAGTTTGACTGACAAATTGGCAAACCAGACTCTGATGCCATATATCAGGATACTCTCTAGGACTGCATAGTAGAACAGGAGCATTGTTTTCTGGTCAACTCCAAAAACCCTGAGTCTACGTAGGAAATAAAGGCGTTGTTGGAGTCTGGATCAGACACTCTACTTGTCTACTTGGACCTTCCAGCTCAGCACATTGTCCATGTGTACGCTCAGGTACTTGGACAGACTGACCTGCGCTATCTTGGTATTGTAGACATCCACAGGGGCATGGTCACCGACAGATATGGGGTCAAACAGGTCAGAGAGTCAAAAGTTTGCCAAGTGGTGTGATGCACCATCTCATCCTCAATGCAAAGAAAATGGAGGAGATTGTGCATCACACCACTTGGCAAACCTTTGAATCTCTGACCTGTACACAGTAAGTAGTATCAGCATCTTTATACGTAAGACCAAGATTATTATTAGTTATAGACTATCCTTATCAGAGAGAGGTTTGGGAAACATGTTCCTCTCCCAAACACCCCTTGCAGTGAGCAAGTGCAAAAAAAATTATAGACGGGATGACTGAAATTATAATATGCAGTAGGACAATTGTTGGGCTACATGCAATGCTGCTGTATCAGATCTTCTGTCTATTTTAAACATAACTGTGGCGCGTACTCATAGCGTATTTGGGTTTGCGAGATGAAAATGTTGTCCTTAAGTGAAAATCCATGTAGTCCATTCATGGATTTGACTTCAAAGTTCAGTGTTGAATCTGTACTTATATAGCCTTACTACGCATAATGTAACTTTACCACATACACACACCATACTGTCATATTACCATTGGTTTGTTCATGTGATGGGTTTAAATCTCCGTGTCGCCTGGAGAAATGTTTGTTTTTTCACAGCTGCTTGAGTGCTCCTTATACCCTCTTCACTCAACCCTGTTGAGGTTAGACACACACACACACACACGCAGAAGGAGGCATGCACACAAACACCAGTGGCGTACTGCAGTTTCACGAGATCCCCCCCGCAAGGTCCAAGCACAGCAGCTAATTTCCTGCAATTCTACACATTTTGTCACACTATTCTACACATTTTTCCATGGGGCAGAAAGAAAATGTTGCTGTTTTAAAGCAAATTATCTTCAGTTCTATACATTTTTCCATGGGACTCTCAAGCTATTCTGCACATTTTACCAATTTCGAGCACATTTCCTGCTATTCAATATATTTTGCCATGAGGCTGAGGGAACATTTTGTAGTTTAAAGCTAATTTCATGTCATACTAAACATTTTGCCATGGCTTATGGCATTTTCATATGATATCTGGGGTAGGGCCCAGACCTCCTGGGGACCACCCAGAGCTCGTGAGCCCCCCTGCACTATGGGGGCTGCAGGGGTAGGTGGTGCGCCAGTGACATACACATACACTAGGCCAGCTGTTCCCTAACCTTTTTCGGGTTGGTTACTGTATCACCAACTGAATTTTGCTCAGCCCCGAGTACCCCTGAAGTACCCCCTCATGTGCATTTACCAGTAGGCCTATGGTCTCATGAGTCTTCTCAAGTACCCCCTGTGGAGAGGCCAAGTCCCCCCAGGGGTCCTAGTACACCTGGTTGGAAACTGCACTGATTGGGAACTCCACCGAACTACAGCAGCTTCAGGACCCATGAAAAGATGAGAAGAACATTTTTGTTATGTTTTGATTCTATTGTTATACTTGGAGGGACGGGTTGGTAAGTTTAGGGGACTAGTTTGGAGAATAGAGAAAATCATTATTTAGTGGAAAAAGAGCACACAACTCCTGTGTGCTTGCTTGCGTGTGAGAGAGAGAGTTGCCCATCCCTGAGGGTAAGGGCAAAAATTAGATTTGGAATTCTGCACATATCCCTCCATCCATGCTCTACCTGGGGAAATAGTCAATTTGTTGTCTGAAGTAACAAAAACACAGACAGGTGTTGCATTAG